>NW_027095702.1:2097834-2130334 GCF_036850995.1 Saccopteryx leptura
ACAGACTATTATTTTGTATTCTATTATTCATCTAGTATAAGTAACAGATATCCTTCCATTAACCGAGAGGAGGAATCCTATGAGTGTGTAATCCTGTTCGTGAATCTATGTTCTGGATATATTTATTAGAAATCCCTTTTAAAAATGCAGACTTAACCTTGTTTTTTGATGGGTCATATTTTAAAAGCAAAACAGAAAAACATCAGGTAAAGTAACACAGTAAAAACAACAACTCACTTTGCCCCAAGATTTTATAACACTTTACTAGAAGAAAATTCTGCTCAGATAGCAGAACTCACTATGCTCACTAGAGCTTATTAGCTAGTTAAGAGTGGTAACATTTACAGGGATGGTGGATATGCTTTAAGGCAGTGGTCCCCAGCCCTCAGGCCACAGACTGGTACCAGTTTGTGGGCCATTTTCTACCAGTCCACAGAGAAAGAATAAATAACTTACATTATTTTTGTTTTATTCATATTTAAGTCTGAACGATGTTTTATTTTTTAAAAATGACCAGATTCCCTCTTTACATCTGTCTAAGACTCACTCTTGACGCTTTTCTTGGTCATGTGATACATTTATCAGTCTCATTCTAAAGGCCGGTCCATGAAAATATTTTCTGACATTAAACCAGTCTGTGGCCCAAAAAAGGTTGGGGACCACTGCTCTAAATCACTGATTCAATCCTCTGCTTCATACAGCCTGCTATTAATTCCTTCTAATGCAGCCTTCATTTCTGATATTTTATTTGTCATTTCTGACTGGTTCTTTTTTGTTATTTCAATGTCCTTTTTAATGCTCGCTATCTCTTTTTTTAAGTGCTTATTATGTCCATTCATTGTTGCTCTAAGATACTTGAGCATCCTAAAAATCTGGTAGTTTTGTTACTTCCATCTCATTTAGTTCCTTTTCTGGGGATTTCTCTTATTAATTTGGGTCACATTGTTCTGTCTTTGCATTTTTTCTGTGCATTAGGTAGCAATGTCTGACTTTGAAATTTTTGTGGTGACTTTATGAAGAAGATGGGCTCAGTGGTACTGACCTCCAGGCCACCTATTTTCCTTGTTCTAGGAATGCTTCTTAAGGGTACTATTTTCCATCTTATTGTATGTGAGTACTATATGTAGCTGGTCCTTTCTCAGGTACGGTTATCTCTTTCAGGCTGTCTGGCTCTAAGGGTCAACTTTGATCATGTGTATTGCACACTGTGCAATGTCTGTCCTGTTGGGTGTATTTACTGTCTATAGTGTCTGGTGTCTGCTAGACTCCATCTTTGGGAGTGCTGCTAGTGTAGGTAGCCAAGTCTAGAGTTGGTGCTGTCTGCCACCCACTACCAGTTGTGTTGGCTCTAGATCTTCTTGGGTTGGCATCAGCTGTTGTTTGTAACCTGCTGTGGGTTACCTGTCTGCAGCTACTACACTTTTTGCTATTTGTGTTTGCATTTTTAGTGCCTGGGTTGTGTGGGAGGGGCCAACCTTTGTATAAGTATCAGCTTCCTCCTGCTTAGAGATGACAGCAGCTTCATAAAATCCCCAAGCTCTGTAAGATTTGTCTCCACTTTTCAGTTTCTCCTCCTCCTCTTGCCGATACCTGGTCTTCCCACAAAGTCTTCTATAGTAATACTGTAGTGTGAGCTCAGACTGGCCTTACCCAATCAATCCCTCCAGGTTGCATGCTTGGTGGGCTAGGGCAGCAGAAGTTGTGAATACATTAGGGAGACCCCATATGTCATGAGTCTTTTGGTCAAGAATGCAGTACGGAGAAATTGGCCCCTACTCCAGAACCTATTCTCTCAGCTACTGCTGGATACTCAAATTTTATTTCTCCCCAACAAAGTGAGCAGCAGGTTCAGACTGAGTGTGGCTGACAGTCCCCTCTGCAGAAGTCCTTTCAGCTGGTGAGACCCTAGTCTCAGGGAGGAAGACTGAGAGAGTCCTCTCCTGGGGCTGACTGTGCCCCCCTCAAGGTGTCTAAGCCCCTTGACCAGATCCAACAATAAACTCACAGGGACCCACATATTAAATGTTCATGCTCCAAGCCTCTCTCCTTTCCCCCTGTAGAATCTAGCCTTGCAGGGCAGGATATACAGTGCCCAGGCCAGCTGACTTTCAAGATCCACCATATCTAATGCACATGAGCCACTGTGCCAGTGCTGATCACAGAGAGTGGAACTCACCTCCGCTGGGCCACGTGTGAAGAACCTTTCCTTAGGATACCACTCTAGCAAGGGTCGTTTGGTTCTGAACCAATGCTGTTCACAGCTCGCCCCTGGATGTGCCAGCCCTGGGCCTCCCTGGAAGGAACATGACACAGACCAGTGGGAGACACTGCCCATGACCAGCCCTCAGCAACCTTCTTGGAGCGACAAGCAATCCAGAGTTTGTGGCTGCCTCTGTTAGGTCCAAGTGTACATGAAAATACCAAGCTGCACTCCTATGCTGGCTTTTACCTGGGGCAAGGTCCACTTAAAAGGCCATGTTTCCCTGAGTCCCACCTCCTGTAGCCTCTGTCTGCTGGCTGCTTGTTGAACTCAGCTGCGGAAAGAAACTTCTGCTAGAGTCTAGAGCAGGGGTTGGGAATCTATGGCTTGTGAGCCAGATGTGGCTCTTTTGATGGCTGGATCTAGCTCGCAGACAAATATTTAATAAAAATAATAACGTTAAAAATATAATACATTCTCATGTATTACAATCCATTCATTTCCTACCACTCATGTTCATGGTTGCGGATGGCTGGAGCCAATCACAGCTGTCCTCCAGGACAACACCAAATTATTATTGGATAATGCGTAACATACATGGGTCATTGTATGGCTCTCATGGAATTACATTTTTAAATATGTGGTGCTCATGGCTCTCTCAGCCAAAAAGTTTCCTGACCCCTGGTCTAGAGCCTGAAGCAATTCAGGGATTAGGAAGGGTGGTGGGTGTGGCCCCTCCCTCTGCCCCAGGTATCAGCCTGTCCAGACTTTTTTCACAAACCTCAGTAGTGTGTTGTTGTAGTAATATAATGTTATAGTAATTAAATATATAGAAATAAAAAATATGGAAAAGATATAAAAGTAATTAAGATATAATATTAAAATTAATTAAAGAAATTAAATAAAGTTATGCCATCTGAATAGGAATTAATATACTGTGTGCAGATGTGATAAACAGACTCTGACTTTCGAGCAGGGCCCAGTTAGTGTGTGTGTGAAGTTATACATAGATAAGAACTGGCTTGATGTCATAACTTTGTAAGTTAACATAAATAAGAAGCTTCCCTAGGAACATCTTTAAAAGTGGTTTGATGTAACATTTCAAGTAGATTAACATAAAAGGGGTTCCCTGCGAGGAACTCCCAAAAAGGTGGTTTGAGGTGATAAACCTGTAGATTGACACCTCTTAGAAGATGTTGGTCAAAAAAGGTACTAAAGCTGAGGGATCTCCTGCTACAGTAGTCGCCCAGACTCCAACATGAATGTGAACTGTCTCCACGCCACTCTAAGCTCTGACCAAAAACAGCTGAGAGGAGCAGGCCGACGGGGTCCCCTTAAGCTGTACCCAGGCACGCCAAAAGGATTTGTGAGTAATAAACTGTCTGTGTGATTCTTGCAACTAACTCTGTGTGTTGGTCTCATACTTTGCCTCCGGTGGCAGTTAGTGTCAGCACTGATTAGTGACATCCTCATAGCCACCTCAAGAGTAGTCTCGAAGAGGCTGCCAGCCTGCTGATAAGCAGGAGTGTGCCACTGCAGGGGGAAGTCGAATCAGGGACGCCTGATCCACAAAGAGCTTGGGCTCCACTGGGACAGGTTTGGCCCCAGGAGTCTGGTGGGTTTGGCCTCTGAGACCCAGATGTGTGGTCTCCCCACACTCTGGACAGTTTCCACTGAGTCTGCCCTGAAGTGGAAGCACCAATCCTAGAGTCGGGAGCATGTTGGAGAACACTCTTGTCTCAGCACCAGAAAACTGAGTCACTGACATGGCCCCTGCTTCCTGGTCTCTCAGAATGACCTGTTGCCATGACGGGAGCAGGAGAGACTCCTGAGGGTGGAGCAGTTACTTCTCCCCAGGCTGGTGCCGCACAGAGGGAATGCTCCACCCAAGAAAGATGGTGACTGCAGTACTGGAGAATGACTCAGCACAGGGGTTCCGGTGGCCATCCACCCCAGTGTTTCTCTCTGGGCTTCCAACTTTACATGCAACTCTTGTCCCCTCAGCTCTCTCTTCCCTGAAGCCCCGGGTAAGTGGCTGTGAACAAGATTTTCTATGTGGGCCCTTTAAGACAGAGTCTGCATCTCAGAAAGCTCAGTCTCTTTCTCACAGACAGAAATCCTGCTCTTTTCACCTCCAAATGCTATCTGGGTGCCTCTTCTCTGGGGCTCTAGGCTGTGGCTCTGAGTCTGGGGCTGGGCACCCACACCTCTGAGGGCTAACCTCCCCCAGTGAGAGTTCCTCTGGACACTCAGCTGCCCCTCACTCCAGGGAGCAGGCAGCCCTTTCCACATCTCTGTCCTTCTTACCAGTCTCGTGTGGCTTCTTCTGTGATCCCTGGTTAGATTCCTCTTAATTTAGTCCAAAGTTGGTTTTTCAAGACGATTGTTCTTAAATTAAGTTGTAATCCAATTTGGTCCTGGGAAGTGGCAGTTGGAACATCCACCTACTCCATCGCCATCTTGGACTCTCCTCCGAATGCTTTTATATACTATGTATGCTTAGTATATCTTGAATATTAAGTGCCTCTTGCATGTTTAGTATTAATGAATATTTAGGGAGTTATTGTTGCCTCATGAATATTAAATACCTGTTGGTCCTACCTTCCTTTTCTATTTAGCACATATATGTGCTTTATACTAAGTCCTTATCTATACATAACACATTTAAAGAATTTCATTAATGTCTTTTATAGAAGCATTAAATATTCTCAAACAATACATTAAATTAACAATTCGTGAACATTATATATTTCATTTGGTTTAATTTATTTAAATGTTTTCTAACATCTTTCAATAGTGTTTTCCATCCATAAAGGACTTATACATTTTTAAGTGACTTATTTCTCACAACCTTATACCTCTTTTATAGATATTATAAACAGATCTTATAAATCTTGAATGACACTATTACTGACATACTCTCACACTATTGAGGCAATGCACTATCATTGGAAAGGTATGATCTTTTGGATCAGATAAAATCAAGTACTCTATTTACTAGCTTATGATTTTGGGCTTCTCAACCTCTTAGAATGTCAATATCCTCATTTATAAGTAAGATTAATAATACCTACCCACAGCATCATTGTAAAATTTGAGATATTTAGTTGTGTGAAGCTGTCCTGTACATTGTAGAATGTTTAGCAATATCCCTAATCTTTACCCATTGATACAAGTAGCACACTCCCACTCCCAGTTAAAACCAATAAATGAGAAAATGTATATACTTTATACAGAACTAGCCCCCTCAAATATTGGCAGTTATTATTAATTAACCATTCTGAGTATCTGGATAACTAAGCCTTTGTATTTTTGTGAACCTAGAATTTCTTAATTTAATAGATTTGACAAAAATATTTTTGGTACCTATAAAATATCTGCTTCTAAACAGAAAATATGGAATAAAATTTAACACTTTATTGATGTCTTGGAATCATCATTATGAATTATTGTAAGTTTAATAAATGGGAAAAGAACATATTATCAAATATTTGTAGTGTTCTAGCAATTTACGTCCATCATAGAATTTAACCATAATAGCTCTCATTAACAATGGTAGGCACCATTATTCTTATATAAGAAGCTCAATTACAGAGAGCTTAATTTCTCTAACATAATGTCACCACTAAATGACTATGCCTGTCTGATTTGAAAGCCCATATTCTACTTGCCAAACCAGGAAGCTGAATGATAAATCTCTCAGAATGAATAATGTAAGCGGGCTATTTGCCCTTTCATTACATGGCCCAGACTTTCTACGCTTGTGTGTCTTGTTGCTCTTTCTGTAACTTGTGTAACAGACACTATTGATTCTCTAGCCTACGTTTTTCTATAACCACTTTTCTATACAGCCCATCCACCAGATTTGATCCTTGATAAAAGAACTCCTACTTCTTCAGGTCTAGAGTAGCCCTGTGATTTTAGTGAAGTTGAACCTCTCCTCAAACCTTAATAATATGCAGTAGTGCCAATTATTGCCATTCCATTCCCCTTGCCAATGACTGGTTTAGGCTTGGGCATGTGAAGCTATTTTGGCCAGAGACATGGCAAGCAGCCTACTAGGAGCTTTCCAGTAGAAGTCTCTCCTAGCTGATAATAATAGACCTATGGAAGAAAATGACTCCTCTTCTTCAACTTGATGACATACCATATTATATCATCTTGTGGTCATAAGGGACAAGCCTTAGAGCAAGAACTAACATGCTGAAGATGACAGAGGGAAAAATACAAAACCTCAGTCTTTCATGTTACTATCAAAATGAATATATTGTTCATTCCTAGAAGGTATAGCCT
This sequence comes from Saccopteryx leptura, assembly GCF_036850995.1. Classification (NCBI taxonomy): domain Eukaryota; kingdom Metazoa; phylum Chordata; class Mammalia; order Chiroptera; family Emballonuridae; genus Saccopteryx; species Saccopteryx leptura. The sequence goes on from NW_027095702.1 coordinate 2,104,328, forward strand.
GGGTCATGCAGTGGAGTTTTTGTTTTGTTTTGATCTGTTTAATCTCCAGCGTACCATGCAAGGTGCTGAACATCATGTAATACTTTGCATGCTTTCTTTCTAATTGGTGTAAAACTTTTGAAATATAGGCCCTGGCCGGTTGGCTCAGTGGTAGAGCATCAGCCTGGCGTGCGGGGGACCCGGGTTCGATTCCCGGCCAGGGCACACAGGAGAAGCGCCCATCTGCTTCTCCACCCCCCGCTCCTTCCTCTCTGTCTCTCTCTTCCCCTCCCACAGCCAAGGCTCCATTGGAGCAAAGATGGCCCGGGCGCTGGAGATGGCTCCTTGGCCTCTGCCCCAGGCGCTAGAGTGGCTCTGGTCACGGCAGAGCGACACCCAGGAGGGGCAGAGCATCACCCTCTGGTGGGCAGAGCATCCCCCCTGGTGGGCGTGCCAGTGGATCCCAGTCGGGCCCATGCGGGAGTCTGTCTGACTGTCTCTCCCCGTTTCCGGCTTCAGAAAAATACAGGAAAAAATAAATAAACTTTTGAAATATAAAATCAAAGTTAAAAAGTTAACAAAATTTTAAAAATAACCGTTCATTCTTTTCTTTGTTCTTGCTGTGTAAAGTTATTTAAGAAATAGTTTTATCTCAGACTATTCTACATTTTCAAAAAACGTTAGGGCTGACTGCTTCATTACTGTAGGAAATACATCAAGGAATGAGATAATATGCCAGGCAGGTATTCATTATTTTACCAATTTTATAAAACACTGAGGAACCATTTCCTTGTCCTTAGGAGTGTGTCACACAAGGATTCAGGCAGCAGGAATGTTCATCATGGCCCTGAACCTCCCCTGCAGGTCTGCCTGTGTGGTATACCAGAGGTACCACTATGATCAACTCTGGTTGGCCAAGCTATCTTAAGAACTTCAGGTGCAGGATAACACTTAGCCACTACTGTTCATGTTAGTTTTGCTTTTTCCTCTATGTTCTTCTCAGAAGTTTAAAATGTCCTTTTGTCTAATATGAAGAATTGAAGCATTGTGAGCACTTTTTCCCTAGCTGTAATATCATAGTTTGGGATGTACCCTTGGGTAAAGAAGAAGGACCTCCCATTCTATTTACCTGTGCCTTTCCTATTAATTGATCCAGGTACTCAACAAATTATGATATAAGTGAAATAATGGGTGTTCTAGTATAAAATAAATGTAAATAAATTTTGACTAATGTCTTCATTTATTCTCTTCACTGTTGAAAATCTTATTACATATAGTCATGACAAAGTAAACAGATAATTACAATAAGGAATTATAGATATTATGCTAGAGGCATACAAAGGGTATTGTGGGAAAAGAGAATGGTGACTTTCTACAGCTGTGTTTTTCAAGCAGCAGGAACAGTATGTTTAAAAGGTAAGAGAATGGTACATTGTCTATCATGCCTGGAGTGAAGAGCTAATTAAAAGCTAATCTTCACACCTATTCTCTCTTTACAATGTTATTCCCAGAACCACTATCCTAGTTATGTCCATCTTTGTGCCTTCCAATTTAACTCTGGGAGAAAAAATTAGCAAGGTCATGAGGTAGAGAGAAGACAGATGGTGAAATAATAAGCCATGAATGAGTTGAAATGTTGGGATAAAGAAAATATATGAGCACCCTGGCTGGGTAGGTCAGTTGAGCATTATCCCGATATGCCAAGGTTGCCAGTTGGATCAAGGTTAGGGCACATACAAGAATCAACAAATGAATGTGTAAATAAGAGGAAGAGAAAATCAATGTTTCTCACTCTATTTTTATGATATCATACAGGAGGCTGTCTTAAAGATATATATATATATATATATATATATATATGACTACTATATATATACATTTATATATATATGACTACTATGTGCTACTGTTACAGGAAATGGATTATAAAAAAATAAGAAATCAAAAGAGGAAGTGGTTTGTATTGGCTTTAATTTTGCTCTACATAGAAACACCCACAGAAAGCTTCCAGTACTATTTGTGTGCTAACGATTCCCAAATTGACCATTCCTGAAAAATTTTCTTCATCCCAAAAATCCTCTTTCTGTTTTTTAGATCTCAGCCTGAATGTCAATTCCTAGAAATTTTTTGCCTGAGACCCAGACTGGGTCAGTTTCCTCTAAAAAAGAGGCTATCAATCCTTATGCCCTTGACAAAAAGTATGAAATATATTTCATATCATTATCTAGTGCACATACAGAAATATTCATTCTTGAATAAATAATTATCTCTATGGGCCAGTTACTGTTATAAGCTACAAGGTTAACAAAACAGGTTACAAGGTTAACAAAACAGTTAAAAATTCTTGCCCTGCTGAAGTTTACATTCTTGTGTTCCAGCTTCTGTCTTTTCCTCCTTTAAAACCTTTCTCAATCTGGCAGCCAGTGAGAGCCTATACAACATCAGTTAGATCATGTTACTCTTCTGCTCAACATTGTCCAGTGACTTCCCATCTCACTCACAGTCAAACAAAAGGTCTTGCATGATCCAGAACCCCCATCCACCCTCTCCTCTTATCTCCTGCTATGCTTCCCATTCACTCCCCTGCAGTCACATTGGCCTTGCTTTTCTTCAAACTCATACAGGCCAGGCACACTCAGGGCCTTTGAACTGGCTATTCATTCTCCTGCAATGTTCCTCCAAATGCCTATACAGCTCACTCTCTCAATTTTTTGAGGGCTTTACCCAAAAGGTCCCTACCTCTGACATTTTATATGCTCCTTAGCATTAGTTTTTTAGTTTTTTTTACCTTCTAATATACTCACCCTCTAGTTCACTAACTTTTCTTGTTTATTATCTACTTTTGTTCTAGGAGCTGGATTTTTTGTCTGTTTATTCAATAATATAAACTGAAATAAAGTTTCACAAAACAATGCTTTTCCTTACTGTGATTTCTGTTTCTTTTCTTAAAAATACTGGGCCCCTCCCAAAAAAAATACTGGTCTTAAGCCATTACACTGATTTCATGACTTACTTATGAATCATGATCCAGTTTGTTTCACACTGATTTAATGTGTGCTCTCATTGCATCTCATATGTTTGTTTCATAGCGTATTCTCTTCCTCTCCCTCTCCCTCTTCCTATCTCTCTTTTCCTCTCTCTCTCCCTCTCTTTAGCCACACTGTGAATTGCATGAGGGATGAGGGCCATCTTACTCCCTCGCATATTTTCAGCACCTAGAATAGTAGTGAAGCAGATGTGAGTCATATGCAAACTGAAGTTAAAAAGCAGCAGGCTCTATAAGCTGAAGTTACCCACCAGGCAGACAATGAGCAGAAAAACAGAAGAAAGTAGAAAGTGTGACCCATGAGAGAAAGAGACAGAGCTAAAGTTCCAGTTCTAAGCTCATTAAGTATCTGTATAGCAGTCTTCTTTACTCTTTCTTAATTAGGGTGAGTTTTATTTTTTGAAACTAATGTTGCATAAATAGAAGATGAATGAAATATCTTGATCAGTCAGTGCAAACAATCCAAATACTTCAGTAAAATAAATAATAACAGTTTCTAAATTTAAGATGGATGTCGATGGATAAGTGAAAGAATTACTTTAAAGCCTGGGTATGGGGAAGGCAGGAGAGGGTGTTTGCTCCCATCAGCCCTCATGTCCTTGTACCACCTAGTGACTTCCTTCTGTGTTGTGCTGTGGGCTCTGCCACAGATGGAGGGCTCTGGCATGACCCTTGCCCTGTACAAGGAAGAATAGTCTAAATCAGGGGTCGGGAACCTATGGCTCGTGAGCCAGATGTGGCTCTTTTGATGGCTGCGTCTGGCTCTCAGACAAATCTCTAATAAAAAAATAATAACAGCCTGACCTGTGGTGGCGCAGTGGATAAAGCATCGACCTGGAAATGCTGAGGTTGCCAGTTCGAAACCCTGGGCTTGCCTGGTCAAAGCACATATGGGAGTTGATGCTTCCAGCTCCTTCCCCCTGTCTTTCTCTCCTCTCTCTCTGTCTCTCCCTCTCCTCTATAAAATGAATAAATTACAAAAAAAATTTAAAAAAATTAATACTAATGATAACGTTAAAAATATAAAACATTCTTATGTATTACAATCCATTCATTTCCTACCGCTCATGTTCATGGCTGTGGGTGGCTGGAGCCAATCACAGCTGTCCTCCAGGACAACACCAAATTTTTATTGGATAATGCGTAAAGTACACGGGTCATTCGTTGTATGGCTCTCACGGAATTACATTTTATTTTTTATTTTATTTTGTATTTTTCCGAAGCTGGAAATGGGGAGAGACAGTCCGACAGACTCCCGCATGCGCCCGACCTCGATCCACCCGGTACGCCCACCTGGGGCAACGCTCTGCCCACCAGGGGGCGGTGCTCTGCCCCTCCGGGGCGTCGCTCTGAGGCAACCAGAGCCACTCTAGCGCCTGGGGCAGAGGCCAAGGAGCCATCCCCAGCGCCCGGGCCATCTTTGCTCCAATGGAGCCTTGGCTGCGGGAGGGGAAGAGAGAGACAGAGAGGAAGGAGGGGGGGTGGAGAAGCAAATGGGCGCTTCTCCTATGTGCCCTGGCCAGGAATTGAACCCGGGTCCCCCGCACGCCAGGCCGATGCTCTACTGCTGAGCCAACCGGCCAGGGCCACGGAATGACATTTTAAAATATGTGGCATTCATAGCTCTCTCAGCCAAAAAGTTTCACGGCCCCTGGTCTAAATTGTACTAGGTAGGTGTTTTCAAAGCTACATAGAATTTCCAGGTGTAATGTCTTTCTGAGTGTCCTCTCTTCCAGGGATTTTAGGTGAAACATGCATGAACCTTACCCAGGTAAGTGTCTACGTGAGTAGTTCAGATGTGTTCAAATGCAGGTATTGTGCTTTGCTCTTTTGCATTCTAGCTCTTTTCACTGTGCAGACCTCCTGTTATAAAAAAGTTATGAAATCTCAGATGCCCTTGGTTTGATTCCCGGTCAGAGCACACAGGAAAAGCAAGCTGCTTCACCCCCCACCTCCCCATTCTCTTCCTCTTCCCCTCCCACAACCAGTGGCTCAATTGGTTCGAGTATGGTTGCAGGTGCTGAACATAGCTCCGTTGGAGCGCATCAGCCTTAGATGCTAAAATATCTCGGTACTAGAACACTGGCCCTTGATGGGGTTGCTAGGTGGCTCCTGGTCAGGGTGCATGCAGGCGTCAGCCTCACTATCTCCTTTCATACCTTTTTCCTGTTTAACAATGAGACCAAAGGAATACACCAAAAGGATTTGGGGCCTACAAAAGAGAATTACTGGGGAAAAGTCCTCATTCTCACATGATCTCATGAATCAAATAGACACCTCAAATTCATTATTTTTGAAAACTGCTTTATAAGGCGGAAAAAAAATTATTTAAAATGAATTTTTGACTTGGAGAGAATTAGGGCTAAAAAGACTCTTAGAAACCTTAATCCTCTTTGTTATACAAAGATTTTTTTTGAAAGATCATTTGCCTAAAGTCACATAGCTAGGGTGTGCCAAAACTAAGTCTAACCCCCAAGACAGGTAAACTCTTGGTCCAGTGCATTTTGTGGGACAACTTACTGCCTTTCCATTTCAGACACTCAAAATCCAAGTCTGTTCATTCTACTTGCCTGAAGCTTTTTACTTCCCAAATTAGAATTCAATTTCCTTTGCTTAAGGAAAAACAATCTTACTTCTTATTAAGAGTGTTAAATTTGGCTCGTTGAGGCTTTCATATGACATTTAGTTTAGTTATAATAAAAGTGTAAGAAAAAATATAAATTACTACTGCAATTGAAATTACCAGGATTCCACAAGAGAGATAGAATATTTTAAAATCTTCAGCACTTATATAACATTTTTTATTTTAAAATTTTCACAAGGCCCTGGCCAGTTGGCTCAGCGGTAGAGCGTCGGCCTAGCGTGCGGAGGACCCGGGTTCGATTCCCGGCCAGGGCACATAGGAGAAGCGCCCATTTGCTTCTCCAACCCTCCGCCGCGCTTTCCTCTCTGTCTCTCTCTTCCCCTCCCGCAGCCAAGGCTCCATTGGAGCAAAGATGGCCCGGGCGCTGGGGATGGCTCTGTGGCCTCTGCCTCAGGCACTAGAGTGGCTCTGGTCGCAATATGGCGATGCCCAGGATGGGCAGAGCATCGCCCCCTGGTGGGCAGAGCATCGCCCCCTGGTGGGCAGAGTGTCGCCCCTGGTGGGCGTGCCGGGTGGATCCCGGTCGGGCGCATGCGGGAGTCTGTCTGACTGTCTCTCCCTGTTTCCAGATTCAGAAAAATGAAAAAAAAAATTTTTCACGATTATTATACAACCACATCTTATTAATGTGATCAGGCAAATTAAGACTACCATAGTTCTTTAAGTCATTACAAAATTTAACCTGTTTTTAAAATATATTACTTTTCTCTCTATTCTTTTGTTTTGTTTTGTTTTTGGTGTCTTGCTTGATTTCCTCTAAGAATGTCCTGATTACTTTTAAAATCTTGGCAGTGTATAGTTTAGTCACTCAAATTCATAATTTTTTTCATGTTCACATACCACCCATTTCAATACTTAATTAATATTTTTAGTTATATTGACTCATTTTTATATTTAATACCTAGTTTAATCTCATGCTAAAATAATATATCCATGATATCATAAGCTTGATGTGCCATTTATATTTTTATATATTTGACTATTAATAAAATACTAATATGTTTACTACCTGAAATCACCAAACTGTGTGAAATGTTGGTATAAGTTATAGAAAGAGTACTGAATTTATACACCAAAACAAGGCTTAAAAATTCAGTTCTGACAATTTTTTCTGTGAAAATGTTTTACTAATCTGAGCTTCTCTGTTTCCTAATCTGTATTAAAGTAAGGTATTCATTCCGCTTCCCTTCTGGGTTATTGGGGAATTTAAATTGCATAATGCCCATAATACTTCATAACTGCAAAACACATGTATGGGGTAAGAATATTATATAAGATTATATACAACAATAATCATCATCCTATGTAAGACAAAAACAGAGAAGTCAACTAATTTTATGCTTCCTGTTTTTAAATATATACCACCTATTTATCTAATGACCATATCTTCCTTTTTGAAAGTGAAAATTGGGCATAAAATAGGGTTGTTATTTATCCCATCAACAAGAAATGTTTTGGAGGAGAAAAAAGAAAATCCTTATCTGTCATAGGACAGAGCCATCTGTTCATTAGTTTGCTTTTAGCTACTGCAACCCAGTAGCCTTTGCAGGTCATCCGTGGGGGCCAGCCCCCAAGAAGGCTGAGCAGTGTGTGAGACTCCAGCAGTCCTTGTAAATTGACTTATGATAATTACAGAGCCATGATAACCCTTGGGGTTTCTGCTTTTATTTTTTTAACCAGCCATTAAAGCATAAAGTGGTGAATCCTTCCATTGTCTTACTACCAGGAAACAGCAGCAGAATTGCTCTCAGACTCATCCAGAGACACCCAGGGACTCAGCAATCTCTTGTAATCTTTAATATCTGAACATCAAAGGGAACTTTCCAGTCTACACTCAGCCTTCAGAGTAATGGAAGGAATCCTGGAGAAAATAAAACACCTCTAGGCTAGCATGTGCCACAAGACTTCATCTTCATATCTGGTCCTCTTTAGCCTGAATATTAAGGTTTAAACAAGTATATCAGGTACTTTACTAAATAGTTTTGCTAATATTCATACAGTACATTTACTATCAATCTTGTGATTTGGGAGAACCTTAATGTTATCTGCTTCTATATTATGAATGTGACTTATATCCTAACAAACATTCAAATTACCCACATTCTTATAAACAAATTATTCAGCTTCTTTAAGTAAAATTCGAATTATCTGTGATGGTTGGACATTTAAGTGTTTTATATTTGACATTTGAATTGTTCATTTTTTAAAACTAGATTATATACAGTATTAAAATTATACCTAATATGTTTAAATCTTTATTCAACTAAGAAAAATTTTGAGGTTTACCCTGTGTTAAACATCACCAAAATTTCTAATTGTGTTATATTGCAGCTAGAAAATTATAGAAACAAAATAGAATTCATATTAATGTCATGATTATCTTTTATGATATAAAGTGCCAAAAAATAGTTATTTGCATTCTCTAACAGTTTGAGAGATAAATAAGAGTTTATTAAAATTGTCAATTAGCAAGAAGTTATAATTTTTTACAAGTTGTCAGCTATGCCCAGATGAGCCTGGAGCATCTCATAGCACCAGAAACTAAAGAAGTGCTAAAACAAACCAAAACCAGCAATGGTGTGTCCTTTCAAAGTCATATAGGAATCAACTGAGAGACTTCCCAATGGTCAAAGCTGGAACACGTTAAGCCACACAATAAAGTAATATAAAATTATAAACCAACATATAAAGTAAAAAATCCACGAGTCCATACTCATATAAATAATGATTGAGTAAATAAATAAATGGGGAAGAAGAGGCAAATCTCTTGGGCAAAACAATTAACAATCAAATTATATAGATACTCTACCCTCAAGGGGAGGGAGCATAACTCCCAACTTAAGGAGTTACGGGAGCTCTTAGCTCTTTAAGTGTGGCTTGTGCACAGTGACTTACTTCCAAAGAGTACATATGGAAAAGGGGAGAAGAATAACAATAGAGAAACATGGGAAACACTACATTGGCCAGGAGATCAAGGTCAACATTAACAGTAAATAAATCAAATATATATACGCAGCCTTAATAGGATGTGATAAAGATGGTATCTTACCTCTCTGGTCTTTGCCTAAAACCCCACAGCTCCAGTCTAATTATGAGAAAAATTTCATACAAAGCCCAACAGGGAACAGCTTTCAAACTACTTGATCTGAAGTCCTCACACTGTTATTCATCAAAAATAAGGCAATATCTGAGAAAGTGTCACAGCCAAGAGAAACATAAGGACAGGGGTCGGGAAACTTTTTGGCTGAGAGAGCCATGAACACCACATATTTTAAAATGTAATTTCATGAGAGCCATACAACAACCCATGTACATTATGCATTATCCAATAAAAATTTGGTGTTGTCCCGGAGGACAGCTGTGATTGGCTCCAGCCACCCGCAACCATGAACATGAGCAGTAGGAAATGAATGGATTGCAATACATGAGAATATTTTATATTTTTAACATTATTATTATTTTTCTTTTTTTTTATTAATTTTGATAGAGTGACATTGATAAAATTGTCTTCCGTCACCTTCTAACTGGTTTTCTTTGTGCCCCTCCCCTCCCCTAAACCCCTTCCTCTCCTCCCCCCACCCTGTAACCCAACACTGTTGTCCATGTCTCTTCAGTCTCATTTTTATGTCCCACCTATGTATGAAATCATATAGTTCCTAGTTTTTTCTGATTTACTTATTTCGCTCAGTATAATGTTATTAAGGTCCATCCATGTTGTTGTAAAATCCGATGTCATCATTTCTTATGGCTGAGTAGTATTCCATAGTATATATATACCAAAGCTTTTTAATCCACTCGTCCTCTGATGGACACTTGGGTTGTTTCCAGATCTTTGCTATTGTGAACAATGCTGCCAGAAACATGGGGGTGTATTTCTTCTTTTCAAACAGTGCTATGGGGTTCTTGAGGTATATTCCTAAAAGTGGGATAGCTGGGTCAAAAGGCAGTTTGATTTTTAATTTTTTGAGGAATCTCCACACTGTTTTCCACAGTGGCTGCACCAGTCTGCATTCCCACCAGCAGTGCAGGAGGGTTCCCTTTTCTCCACATCCTCGCCAGCACTTATTCTGTGTTGTTTTATTGATGAGCATCATTCTGACTGGTGTAAGGTGATATCCCATTGTGGTTTTAATTTGCATTTCTCTAATAATTAGTAATGTTGAGCATTTTTTCATATGCCTATTGGCCATCTGTGTGTCTTCTTTGGAGAAGTGTCTATTCATTTCTTTTGCCCAGTTTTCGATTGGATTGTTTGTCTTCCTGGTATTAAGTTTTACAAGTTCTTTATAAATTTTGATTATTAACCCCTTATCAGACGCATTGTCAAATATATTCTCCCATTGTGTATTTTGTCTTTTTATTATGTTCTTATTGTCTTTAGCTGTGCAGAAGCTTTTTAGCTTGATAAAGTCCCATTTGTTTATCCTGTCTTTTATTTCACTTGCCTGTGGAGACAAATCAGTAAATATATTGCTGCGAGAGATGTCAGAGAGCTTACTGCCTATGTTTTCTTCTAAGATGCTTATGGTTTCACGGCTTACATTTAAGTCTTTTATCCATTTTGAGTTTATTTTTGTGAATGGTGTAAGTTGGTGGTCTAGTTTCATTTTTTTGCAGGTAGCTGTCCAATTTTCCCAACACCATTTGTTGAAGAGGCTGTCTTTACTCCAATGTATGCTCTTACCTCCTTTGTCAAATATCAGTTGTCCATAGAAGTGTGGGTTTATTTCTGGGTTCTCAGTTCTGTTCCATTGATCTATATGCCTGTTCTTATGCCAGTACCAGGCTGTTTTGAGTACAATGGCCTTATAATATAACTTGATATCCGGAAGTGTGATACCTCCGCTTTATTCTTCCTTTTCAAGATTGCTGAGGCTATTCGTGTTCTCTTTTGGTTCCATATAAATTTTTGGAATATGTGTTCTATATCTTTGAAGTAAGTCATTGGTATTTTAATCATTATTGCATTGAATTTATAAATTGCTTTGGGTAATATAGATATTTTAATGATGTTTATTCTTCCTAACCATGAGCATGGTATATGCCTCCACTTGTTTGTATCTTCCCTGATTTCTTTTATCAATGTTTTATAATTTTCCAAGTACAAGTTTTTAATCTCCCTAGTTAAATTTATTCCTAGGTACTTTATTTTTTTGGTTGCAATGGTAAAAGGGATTGCTTTCTTAATTTCACTTTCTGACTGTTCATTGTTAGTGTATAAAAATGCCTCTGATTTCTGAGTATTGATTTTATATCCTGCCACCTTGCTGAATTCATTTATCAGGCCTAGTAGTTTTTTTACTGCGACTTTAGGATTTTCTATATACAATATCATATCATCTGCAAATAATGATAGTTTTACTTCTTCTTTTCCAATTTGGATGCCTTTTATTTCTTCTTCTTGTCTGATTGCTGTGGCTAGGACTTCCAGGACTATGTTGAATAAGAGTGGTGAAAGGGGGCACCCCTGCCTTGTTCCTGATTTTAAGGTGATTGCTTTTAAATTTTGCCCATTGAGTATGATATTGGCTGTGGGTTTGTCATAGATGACCTTTATCATGTTGAGGTATGTTCCCTGTATTCCCACTTTGCTGAGAGTTTTGATCATGAATGGGTGCTGGATTTTATCAAATGCTTTCTCTGCATCTATTGAAATTATCATGTGGTTTTTCTCTTTCCTTTTGTTTATGTGATGAATCACATTGATTGATTTGCAAATATTGTACCAGCCTTGCCTCCCCAGAATAAATCCCACTTGATCATGGTGTATGATTTTTTTCATATATTGCTGGATCTGGTTTGCTAATATTTTGTTGAGCATTTTTGCATCTAAATTCCTCAGGGATATTGGCCTATAATTTTCTTTTTGTGTGTTGTCTTTGCCTGGTTTTGGAATCAGAATTATACTCGCCTCATAAAAGGAGCTTGGAAGTCTTCCTTCCTCTTGAATTTTTTGAAAGCTTGAGAAGGATAGGAGTTAGTTTTTCTTTGAATATTTGGTAGAATTCACTTGTGAAGCCATCAGGACCAGGACTTTTCTTTTTTGGGAGTTTTTTTGATAACTGTTTCAATCTCATTTGTTGTAATTGGTCTGTTTAGGTTTTCTGATTCTTCCAGATTAATTTTTGGAAGATTATATGTTTCAAGGAATTTTTCCATATCATCTAGGTTGTCTAGTTTTTTGGCGTACAGTTCTTCATAGTATTTTCTTAAAATATTTTGTATTTCTGTTGTGTCAGTTCTTATTTCTCCACTCTCGTTTCTAATTTTATTTATTTGAGTCCTCTCTCTTTTTTTCTTGGTGAGTTTGGTCAAAAGTTCATCAATCTTGTTTACCTTTTTAAAGGACCAGCTCCTGGTTTCATTGATCCTCTGTATTGTTTCTTTAGCCTCTATGTCATTTATTTCTGCTCCGATCTTTATTATTTCCTTCCTTCTACTAGCTCTGGGCTTTACTTGCTGTTCTTTTTCTAGTTCTTTTAGATGCAGGGTTAAGTTGTTTATTTGAGCTTTTTCTAGCTTCTTGAGGTATGCCTGTAATGCTATAAACTTTCCTCTCAGGACTGCTTTTGCTGTGTCCCATAAATTTTGAGTTGATGTATACTCATTATTGATTCTTTCTAGAAATTTTTTAATTTCTTCTTTGATCTCATTGTTTACCCATTTGTTATTTAATAACATGCTATTTAGTTTCCAAGTGTTTGAGTATTTTTCAGTTTTTCTGTTGTGGTTGATTTCTAGTTTAATGCCATTGTGATCAGAGAAAGTGCTCGATATGATTTCAATCTTCTTAAATTTGTTGAGCCCACTTTTGTGCCCTAACATGTGGTCTATTCTAGAGAATGTACCATGAGCGCTTGAAAAGAATGTATATTCTACTGTTTTAGGGTGAAAGGTTCTGGAGATATCTATTAAATCGAGTTGATCTAATATATCCTTTAAGCCTGCTGTTTCTTTGTTAATTTTCTTTCTTGAGGATCTATCTAATGATGTTAATGGGGTATTGAAATCCCCTACTATATTGCTGTTGATTTCGCCCTTTAAGTCCATCAAAGTCTGCGTTATTTATTTAGGTGCTCCTATATTAGGTGCGTATATATTTATGATGGTTATATCTTCCTTTTGGATTACTCCCTTTATCATTATGTAGTGACCTTCTTTATCTCTAACTATGGTCTTTGTTTTAAAGTCCATTTTGTCTGATATAAGTATTGCTACCCCAGCTTTTTTTTTCATTTCCATTTGCATGAAATATTTTTTTTCATCCATATCTTCAGTCTGTGTGCATCTTTTGATTTAAGGTGTGTCTCTTGTACACAGCATATGAATGGGTCCTGTTTTCTTATCCATGCAGCTACCCTATGTCTTTTAATTGAATCATTTAATCTATTTACATTTAAGGTTATTATTGATATGTAATTGTTTATTGCCATTTTATTCTTTAAAATTGTATTCCTCTTTAGCTATATTCTTTTTCTCCTTTGATCTGTTTACAACAGGTCCCTTAGCATTTCTTGCAGCCTTGGTTTGGTTGTAGTGAATTCCTTGAGGGTTTTTTTTGTCTCTAAAGCTTTTTATTTCTCCTTCAATTTTAAATGATAGTCTTGCTGGATAAAGTCGTCTTGGTTGTAGGCTCTTGTTCTGCATTACTTTGAATATTTCTTGCTATTCCCTTCTGGCCTCAAGTGTTTCTGTTGAGAAGTCAGAAGTCATCCTTATGGGGGCTCCTTTGTAGGTGATAGTCTTTTTTTCTCTAGTAGCTTTTAATATTTTCTCTTTATCACTTAGCTTTGGTGTTTTAATTATGATGTGTCTTGGTGTTGATTTCTTTGGGTTTCTCCTTAATGGAGTTCTCTGTGCTTCCTGAACATGTGAGATGTTTTCCTGCCTTAATTGAGGGAAGTTTTCAACTATGATATGCTGGAACAAAGTCTCTATCCTTTATTCTTTCTCTTATTCTTCAGGAACCCCTATGATGCAGATGTTATTTCTCTTCATGTTGTCACTGAGCTCTCTAAGACTTTCCTCAAACTTTTTGAGTCTCTTTTCTTTTTTCTGCTCTGCTTCCATGCCTTAATTTATCCTGTCCTCTAACTCACTGATTCGATTCTCAGCTTCATCCATCCTGCTTTTAATTCCTTCCATTGTGGTCTTTATTTCAGATATTGTATTTGTCATTACTGACTGATTCTTTTTTATTATTTCAATGTCCTCTTTTATGTTTGCTATCTCCTTATTTAGGTTTTCGTAATGACCATCTATTGTTGTTCTAATATCTTTGAGCATCCTAACAATCGTTATTTTAAACTCTGCATCTGGTAATTTGGTTATATCTGATTCATTTAGGTCCTTTTATGGAGATTTCTCTTGGTTCATTTGTGTTGCATTTCTCTGCCTCTGCATTTTTTATGTGTAAAGGAAGGTTTTGGCCCCTGGAGTCCACTAGTATGGCCTCTGTTCCCTAGGTATGGTCTGTCTGCAGGACCGCCACCCCCTCTTCTGTTGCTGCCTAGGGCTTTGGGGTTTGGGCATTGCCGGTGCCTGCCCACTGGGGCTGTTGCTGTGGTTTCCACCTCTCCTTCACGGGAGTGGCTGTGCTCAGTGCTCGGCTGCACAAGACTTGGTGGCCTTTGCCTTTGCCCCGCCCCCATGGGTGGTGTTATGCTCGGTCCTGAGTGCACTGGCAAGCACCTTTGCTCAGCTGCAGGTCTCTGCCTGTTTCCAGGCTTTTGCCCCGCCCTTGCAGGAGGAGCCCGCTTGTGGAATGGCTGCTAGCCTTGGCTCTACGTTATTATCTTTTTATTAAAGGTTTGTCTGCGAGCCAGATGCAGCCATCAAAAGAGCCACATCTGGCTCGTGAGCCATAGGTTCCCGACCCCTGCATAAGGATGTAAAATGACTGAATGTAATGTATTTTAATGGGATCCTGGGACAGAAACAAGACATTAGGCAAAACTAAAAAGTCTGAGTAAACACAAATTTTAATTAAAGTAATGTATCAATAATAATAATGACAATAATAATGTATTAAAATTGCTTAATTAATTTTAACAAATGTACCATAGTAATGTAAGATAATATACTGCTCACAAAAATTAGGCGATATTTCAAAAATTAATATGAAGTGATAAAGAAAGAAGCATTTAATTTTTTTATTCAACAAGAACATCAGAAAAGCAAACGACAAGTCAAAGAAAGTTATTCAATTATGCAAGTGAGATGCAAAACCAACTTTTAGTTCAGAGGTTACAAAAGGCTGAAAGTACTGGAGTATCTGCAAATTCCATGATCCCCTAGTTTTTATGAGCAATATATTAAGAGAAACTACATGTGGGGTATATGGGAACTCTCTGAACTTTGGTCTCAATTTTTCTAGATATCTTAACAGTTCTACAAAGTAAAGTCTAATATTTAAAATGTCAGTCAGCCTGACCAGTGGTGGTGCAGTGAATAGAGCATTAACCTGTGATGATGAGGTCCCAGGCTAGAACCCCCAACTTTGCCAGATTGAATGCAGGCTAGCCAGCTTAAGAGTGAGGTCACTGGCTGAAGCCCAAGGGAACTAACTGGCTTGAGCAAGGGGTCACTGGCTCAGCTGAAGCCTCCCAGTCAAGGCATGTTTGACAAGCAATCAATGAACAACTAAAGCAGGGGTCGGGAAACTTTTTGGCTGAGAGAGCCATGAACGCCACATATTTTAAAATGTAATTCTGTGAGAGCCATAGAACAACCCGTGTACATTACGCATTATCCAATAAAAATTTGGTGTTGTCCGGGAGGACAGCTGTGATTGGCTCCAGCCACCCACAACCATGAACATGAGCGGTAGGAAATGAATGGATTGTAACACATGAGAATGTTTTATATTTTTAATGTTATTATTTTTTTTTATTAAAGATTTGTCTGTGAGCCAGAGCAGCCATCAAAAGAGCCACATCTGGCTCACGGGCCATAGGTTCCCGAACCCAGAACTAAAGTGACATAACTACAAGTTGATGTTTCTCATCTCTCTTCTTCCCTCTCTCTTTCCCTTTCCATCTAAAATAAAATAAAAAGTCATCATTTATTCTAATAAAAGTATATTATTTACATATCACATTATGCATTCTGTTTAATAGAAGTAATTTTAAGAGACTGACATTGGTTAATCTTAAAAAAAGTATGCTGCTATCATATGATCTCACTTATATGTGAAATCTAATGAACAAAGTGAACACAAGAACGGAATAGAGGGAGAAGCAGGGTCACAGGGAGCAGAAGGACAGCTGTCAGAGGGAAGGGGGACAAGGGGACAGAATCAGAGAAAGTGAAGGGATTAGTAAAATTATATACACATAACACAGAGATACAGATAACAGGACAGCAAATCCCAGAGGGAATGGGGGAGGGAGTTAGGAAGAAGCGGCAAAGGGGGTGTACATGGGAACACAGGGGTGAAGGTTAAGGATGTTATACTCAGTGGGACACTTGAATACATGTACAAATAATAAATTAAAATTAATTTTAAAAATTTCAAAAACTATGCTGCTGACAGACTTAATTCTACTTAACCAAAGTAAAATAAGCAACTGACTTAATTAGTAATTTAATTTAGGATAGGATCTGGATATTGTGCAGATTTTTAAACTTAATAAAAAAATATTTAAATTAAATCCAGACTAAATGTTTGTTTCTTTCAATTCTTTTTTTTTTTTTTTTTTTTTTTTTTTTTGTGGCAGAGACAGAGAGAGTCAGAGAGAGGGACAGACAGACAGGAATGAAGAAAGATGAGAAACATCAGTTCCTCGTTGTGGTTCCTTAGTTGTTCATTAATTGCTTTCTCATATGTGCCTTGACTGTGGGCCTTCAGCAGACCGAGTGACCCCTTGCTCGAGCCAGCGACCTTGGGCTCAAGCTGGTGAGCTTTAGTCAAACCAGATGAGCCCAACCTCAAGCTGGCGACCTTGGGGTCTCGAGTCTGGGTCCTCAGCATCCCAGTCCAACGCTCTGTCCACTGCGCCACTGCCTGGTCAGGCCTTTTGATTCATTTTATTTAACCTAATGACCAGAAGCATAGAGAAACAATAAAAAATTTAATGACATGTTTCATTTGGAGGAGAGGCAGCTAGCCCCCCACACACACATGTAAAGAGTTTATCCAAAATTGATCAACTAATGAAACTAAAACATCTGCTTCAAGTTTATAAAACTATATTTAAAATAGGTCCTCAAACCTTGTAATTTTCTGGCACCTTTTATATGAGCATTCCACAATTTCACAAGCACTTATGGGACATTTATACTGACATTTCTTAAATGAGAGAAGCAGTTGAGTCAAGTGACTTATGCCAGATTCCCCATGAATCAGAAGTGGATTGTTCCACTGAGTCATTAGCTGTCAGTCATAATTTTCACAAGAATTACTTCAACATAAACCATCTGAAATCATAGTAAGAAAATAAAGGAGACATTTTCCTATTTTTTTTCAACATTAGGTTATTTAAGATGAAGTTTGGGGGGAGTCAAATAGCAAAATATACTCCTAACTAAATGTGAAGAGACGTTTTTCACCTTCTAAACAATTTTATATGATATCTTTTGCATGTATGCTAATCAGGGACAAATAGTAACCTCAGCCACTTAGAACTTAAATCCTATTCCAAGGCCCTTTCTCCTGTTATTGTGCCTTTACAGGAAGTAGAGGAGACAAGTCAATAGCTCTCTGTTAATTCTCTCATTACTATCTCAATACCCAAGTTTCTCACATGAGCACCTTATAAGTAACACAGTATAACAAACAACACCACTGCAGAAAACATAATTATGAAATATTTGAATGCCCTGAACCAAGAATTTCTGACTGCAGAGTTTTCAAGATCCCTTCCTATAGTGATAACGTTTCTTGAGAATAGATACCAGACTAAAATGCCCACATTCTTTATACAATTCCGAATTTCTCTGGAAATTGGTTTTCACTTACATCCAAAGATAGGGTGGGCCCAGAGAAGCTTGTTTTCAACCTATGATGTACAAGCCTGTTCCAGTAAGAGACTGTAGTTCAGGTCACACATTTAAAACTAAATGACTTTAAAAAAAAACAGGAAGTAAAAAATTACTTGATCTGAAGCACACTGGGTCAAAATATATTAACACAGATGATTCAATAATTCTCGAACTGCTTGACATTGTCACAGGAATCTCTAACCTTGTTGGTGGAGGCCAAAGGGCAAGGAGAACTGTTGTGTCAAGCAAACAGCAGATCTAATCAAACTCCTGGTTGCTTAGTTACAGAACTTAATAATGAAAAAATAAAACCATAGTTTTTATTGGTTAGTATGTTTTTTTTTAATCTAAATTAATAAAACTAATAAAACTCTGGGAACTTGCATGAAGTGTGTAATGTAATTGAGTATAAGGTAAAGACTTGTAGAATCTTAGTGAAATAGGATTAAGACTGAGAAATACTGAAAAGTCCTCATTAGAGAGTCTTTTTTTCATGGACCCATAGCACGTACTCTGAGGAGAATTCCTTGCCTATCTTCATTATAACACCCTTCACAGAGCCCTAAATGGAGAACTCCTTAGGGGATGGACCACTGACCTTCCTTCATGATCACATCCTAAATAATTTTGTCTAGATGAGTCTAAGACAGTCCTGCATCATCAAGGAAAGTCCAAATTCCCTAAATACCTGCTTAACTTAAGTTTCTGTATAATGAACCAGTTCCTATATCCAAGCAGATGACCCCTTATAATAGTAAGACACATTATATAGTTCAATCAATTGCTCGGAGAGGAAAGGCACACATAGAAACACTGTTTCCAGACAAGGGTATATCCAACCATGACTATCTTGGAATGAATTCCTTATGCTGTAACTGATTACATGCTGGGCTGCAGACAGAGAAGGACAGGGAAGTGCGGCATACACTCATGGACCCAATGGGCAGCTCTAAGAAGGTTGAACGCTCAGGTGTTGGCAGGAGAAAGGAGGTGAGCTAAGAACAAGGTCGTTGCTCAAAACATGTAGAAAGAAGTACAGATAAAGGAAGGGGCACTGTGGGAATGTTGTTGATGCCTAACTTGCAATTTTCTGCATGACAAGATTAAACAACAAAGAATTCCCTAGTAGAAAAGCCAACTTTTTCACTGGCAGACGCATCTTATCTTTATTTTTTTTTTAGAATTTGCCATCTTGACATTGCAGTAATTCATTTGCTTCAAAATATTATGTAAATTAATCCTAGCAATTGTGACATTTTATCAGGTTCATTTGAATGGGAGTTTAATGGTACTGAATTTTTCTATTGTTGTGAGTCAATTTGTAGCAAATGGCCAGCAGGGGAAAAGGACTCTTTTAGGAAATAACTGAATTTGATGTTAAGGGGCTGAGTCGGATGTCTGCTTAGATTAAATGAGATGTTCATAAATCAGTATGAGATTATGTCTGGAAGAGTACCCCAAACACAGTGGTTGCCTGCAGGAACTGGGTGGTCCACAGACACAGGTAGGACAGCGACATCTCAGTGTATACCCTTTTGTACCATTAAAATTCTAAACCATATGACTGCTATCTGTTCAAAGAAAGAAATACAATTTAAAGAAAATTTAATTAACATTATCCTTAAAATATTAAGAAGATGAACAACCACATAATCTATTAGGAAAACTCTATTTTTCAAACAGTAAAATATATGTTAAACTGCTCTTATCCCTCCTGTGAATTAGGCAGAGAATAGAGGAGGAATGGCCATAATTATTCAAGTGGCCTAGAGACCCACGATATCAGCTCCCACTGAAGATGAGTCATTAGTGACACCCACCTTCTAATGGAGCAGTTAGTCGGTAGGGTTAACCAAGGGCTTACTATGTACAATTTAAAAATAATTTTACAATGCTTCAAGGAAGACCAATTTTTCTAATTGCCTGTCAGTTAAAGAATATTTGTTTCCTCTTGTCTTAATAAATCTGTAAACTTGGGTGGATTCAATGCTGTATGCTTGTTCTTTGAATTGTCATATTAACACCCAAGTGCAAGGCACATTATTAATACAAAATATTAATTATTCTTATCTTCTTCAGGATTATAGACATAACTACTGATTTTAATGTATGACATACATTAACATTTATATAGTGCTTCACAATCTTATTTACAAACAATCGATATGATATTTCTATTCCTTAGTTGCAGAAATAGAGTAAGTTTGGCACAGTGACTTACTTAAAGTAACAGAGTCTATTGGTAGTAGATTCTTTAAGGTTGAATTGCTCTTTGTCTAAATTCAAAGTTCTTATGTCTTTTGTGGTCTATAATAGCATCAAAAATGTACTGAGCATTTATCCTGTACCAGACACTGTGCTAAGCACTCTAAGTGTGTAATCCAATTCTCATAATAATCTTATGGGGAAGTTATTATTATTGCCACTATACAGATGAGAAAATAGAGTCTCAGAGAGGCTTAATTGTTTACTGAGATTGTATGCTCATTAAATGGCAAAATATTAGGTTGCAAACCCTGGTCTCTCAGTGAGAGGTGAAGGAGCAGCAGATTTTGGAGCTGGAGGAGCACCAGCCTCAACCGCCAGGTTGCCTGTTTAAAATAGTGAAAGAAACCACTTGCTATGATGTTTTGGGGGTCAAACCCAATGCCACGCAGAAAGATTTGAAAAATATTACAGAAATCTTGCCTTGAAGTACGACCCTGATAAGAATGCAAATGAAGAAGTTGAAACAGATTTCTGAAGCTTATGAAAAGCTCTTTTTGCAAAAGAATGTGATTTGTGAACAACTGTGAAGGTCAAGTTGCTGAGAAAGGAGCAGTAGAGTGCTGTCCCCATTGCTGAGGTCCTGGAATGCAAATAAGAATTCATCAGATAGAACCTGGAATGGTTCAGCCAACTCAGTCTGTTTGCATGCAGTGCCTGGGCCTAGGGAACGGACCGGTCCTAAAGATAGATGTCAAAGATGGAATGAAAGGAAGATAATTAGAGGGAATAAGATTCTAGACGTTCATACTGATGAAAGCATGAAGGATGGCCAGAAGATAACAATCCACGGTGAAGTAGACCAAGAACCAAGACTGCAGATAGAAGATATTATCATTGTTTCAGGTCAGGAGGACCATGCTGTTTTCACTCGATGAGGGGAAGGCCTTTTCCTGTGTATGGACATACAGCTGGTTGAAGCACTGTGTGGCTTCCAAAGGCCAGTATCTACTCTTGACAACCAAACTATAGTCGTCACCTGTCAACCAGGTCAGATTGTCAAGTATGGAGATATGAAGTGTGTGCTAAAGGGAGGCGTGCCAATTGATCATAATCCATAGAGAAAGGGTTGCTTAATTATTGAATTTAAGGTCAACTTTCCTGAGAATGGCTTTTGCTCCTGATAAACATTCTTTGCTGGAAAAACTCCTACCTGAACAGAAGGAAGTAGAAAAGACTAATGAAATAAACCAGGTAGAATTGGTGGACTTTGATCCAAGTCAGGAATGACAGCACCATTGCAAGGGAGAAGCATATGAGGATGGTAAGCATCACCCTCAGGGTGGTGTTCTGTGTCTGAGTTCTTAATGAGCTGTGAATAACACTCACTGCTGGCCTTTTGTATTCCACAGTGACGAGTGATGGACTATAATCATAATATGCTCACTACTTGCTATTGTTTTTGTTTTAACATTCAACTATAGTAGTGTTTTAAAAGTTAAATGAAGAATTAACTCAGATATAAAAGCTCAAAGAAATGTTCCATATTCATGAGTACTCTCCATCTGTTTAAGAACTGACCATTTCTCCATGTGGTGCCTCTCTACACATTCCCATCAGCTGGTCTGTCATAGTACTCACCCCCCTTACTGCATTCATACCTGTCAGGCTTCCCTCTACTACACAGAGAATGCTGCTTTCTATAATAGATTCTTTGAACCTCTTCAAGGATTTTTTTTGAGGTATTTTTAAGGCTAGGTTCTCAGTTGAGTGACAGGGCATAATCTGTAGCCTTTTGCATGAGCTCCTACTTCTATAATAGCCACCTTCTTAGAAAACAGAACATTGATTTTATTTCATTTCTTTACCATTGTTAATCAAGGTCATTCTGATGCTGGGAACCCTCTTTGTTTCTAGAGCATTACAACTTCACGGAATACCCTTAAATCATATCTATAATCCCTGTAAATGTTACCACTCTTATCTAGCTAATAAGCTCTAGTGAGCATAGTGAGTTCTGCTGTCCGAGCAGAATTTTCTTCCAGTAAAATGTTATAAATTCTTGGGGCAAAGTGAGTTGTTGTTTTTACTGTGTTACTTTACCTGATATTTTTCTGTTTTGGTTTTAAAATGTGACCTATTGTAAAACAAGGTTAAGCCTGCATTTTTAAAAGGGATTTCTAATAAATCTATCCAGAACATAGATTCACAAACAGTATTAGACAGTCATAAGATTCCTCTTCTTCAGGTAATGGAAGGATTTCTTTTGCTTATTCTAGATCAGGGGTAGTAAATCTTTTTATACCTACCGCCCAATTTTGTATCTCTGTTAGTAGTAAAATTTTCTAACCACCCACCGGTTCCACAGTAATGGTGATTTATTAAGTAGGGAAGTAACTTTTCTTTATAAAATTTATAAAGCAGAGTTACAGCAAGTTAAAGCATATAATAATAATTACGTACCATGTATTTTATGTTGGATTTTTGCTAAGTTTGGCAGAATAAAGTTTTATAAAACAACTTAATATAGTTAAATGTATCTTTTTATTTATACTTTGATTGCTCTGCTACCACCTACCATGAAAGCTGGAATGGCCACTAGTGGGCGGTAGGGACCAGGTTAACTATCACTGTACTAGATGAATAATATAATATAAACTCATAGTCTGTTTTTTCTCAACACTAGAAGTATGTTTTCTATCTACAAGTTTAATGTTAATTGAAAACCAAGAATCAGTCATAGAGACTAAGACTCAAGAATCAAGCAAGTTGACAGATCAAGGAGTCAAATGTGTTTTATATACAAAGTTAAATAATATTACCCCCACAGACACATTTGACATTGCTTAAAAATCTATATGCAGTAGGGATTGGCAGTGTCTGAAATATTAAATGGACTTCATTTTTTCTCATTCTCATAGCATGTGTCTTGATAGGTAACTAGTTCATAGGAAATATTCTGCACCTCAATCACATAAATTTAAATAAAAGATGGCTATTTTCAAATGCAGTTAATTAACTTATTTTGAGAGCCATTAGATAGCATCAGATCACAACCATCTTGGAATAAATACCTTCTCTCTTTACAAAAGTAGTATAAGTAGAAGGTAAGAGACTTGAAAAATAAAGATTAATTAATCACAGCATTTTTTTCAGTATCTTTTTCCATGTCATATACAAGTCTCACAGATTGTAATATAGTTAAACAATAAACACTTTTTTTCTTTTTTATTGAGACAAAGACAGAGACAGAGAGGGAGGGAGATGAGAAACATCAATTCATAAATGTAGCACTTCTTGTTGTCCATTGATTGCTTCTCATACATGCCTTGACCAGAGGGTTCCAGCCTAGATAGTGACCCCTTGCTGAAGTCATTAAACTTGAGTTCAAGCCAGCGACCTTGAACTTCAAGCCAGTGACCTTTGACTTCAAGCCAGAGACCTTTGGGCTCAAACCAGCAATCATGGGATCATGTCTAGGATCCCAAGCTCAAGCCAGCCGACCTGTCTTCGACCTCTATCAAGCCAGATGAGATCACACTCATAAGCAGCTTTCAAGTGAACCACACAGTATTGTTAACTATAGTCACCATGCTGTACATTAGATTTCCACAAAGCATTTATCTCATAACCAAAAGTTTGTACTCATTGGCCAACATGTCCCCATTTCCCCACTCTCAGCCCCTGGAAACCAATTTTCTATTCTCTTTCTATGAGTTCAACTCTTTTAGATTGCACACACAAAAGACATCTTACAGTACTTTCTCTTCACTTTCAAACATGTTTTACTTAGCAATAATGCCCTCAAAATCCACCTATGTTTTGCAAATGGCAGGATTTTCTTCTTTCTCATGGTTAAATAATATTCCAGTGTGTATGTGTGTGTCTGTGTATGTGTGTGTTTGAGAAAGAGGGAGAGAGAGAGAGATTTCTTGATCTCTTCTTTAGTTGATGGATAATTAGGTTGTTGTCTTGGCTATTGAATAATGCTGCAATAAAAATGGAAGTGCAGATATCTTTTCAAGATAGTGAATTCATCTGGTTTGGATATATATCCAGAAGAGGAATTGCTGTATCATATGGTAGTTTCATCTTTAATATTTTGAGGAACCTCTATTCTGTTTTCTATAGTGTCTGCACCAGTTTGCATTCCTACCAACAGTAAATTAGGGTCCTCTTTTCTCCACATCCTTGCCAATATCTGTTATCCTTTGGTTTTTTATTTATATTTATTTTTTCTTAATAGCCATTCTAACAGGTATGAGGTAATTGATATCTTATTGTGGTTTTATTTGAATTTCCCTGATCATTAGTGATGTTGAACATCTTTTCATTTACTTGTTGGTCATATGTATGTGTTCTTTGGAATAATTTCTGTTCAAGTCCTCTATCCATTTTTAATCAGATTTTTTGTTTTTTTGTTATTGATTTTTTGTGTTTTAAAAATATATTTTAATGCTGAGGTTGCCGGTTCAAAACCCTGGCTTGCCAGGTCAAGGCACATATGGGAGTTGATGCTTCTTGCTCCTCCCCATTCTCTCTCTCTCCCCTCTCTATAATAAATAATTAAAATCTTAAAATATATATATATATTTTAGATATTAATCCCTTATAAGATATATCATTTGACAAATATTTTCTCCCATCCATAGGTTGCCTTTTCATTTTGCTGATTGTTTCTTTTGCTGTGCAGATACTTTTTAGTTTTATATAGTCCCATTATTAATTTTGATTTTATACCATGTACTTTTTGTGTCATATCAAGAAAATTATTAATACCAATGTCAAAGTGCTTTTCTCTTCATTTTTCTTCTAGAATTTTACTAATTGAGCTTATACATTTACTCTTAATTAATTTCAAGTTAACTTTTGTATGGTATAAGGTAGAGGTTCAATTTTACTCTTTTGCATGTAGATATCCAGTTTTCCTAATACCACTTATTGAAGAGATTTTCCTTTTCCCAGTGAATATTCTTGGCTCCCTTGTCAAGTATTAGTTGACATTATATTTTGGGATTATTTCTGTGCTCTTGATTTTGTTCATTTGGTCATTTGTCTATTTTTATGCCAGCACCACACTATTTTGATTACTTTCACTTTATAGTATAGTTTGAAATCAGAAAATATGATGACTCCAGAATGACTTTCTCAGAACTTTTTTTTCTATTTGGGGTCTTTTATGGTTTCATATTAATTTTAGGATTATTTTCTATTCCTGTAAAAAGCACCATTGGAATTTTGATAGAGATTGCATTAATTTGATAGATGGCATTGAGTAGTGTAGACATTTTAACAATATTAAATCTTCTGATCCATAAATACAGAATATCTTTCCATTTGTATCTTTTTAAATTTCTTTCACCGGTGTCACAGTTTTTGGTATGTATATCTTTTACTTCCTTGGTTTAATTTTACTCCTAAGTATTTTATTGTTTTAATGCTATTGTAAATAAAAATGTTTTCTTGCTTTTTCAGATAGTTAATTGTTAGTGCAACTTATTTTTGTATGTTAATTTTGAGTCTTGAAACTACTGAATTCATTGATTAATTCTAACAGTTTTGTGATGGAGTCTTTAGGATATTCTATATATAACATTATATAATCATCAAAGAGAGACAATTTTACCTCTTCCTTTACTATTTGGATGTCTCCTTTTTTTTCTTCTTCTCCTGTTTTCTTGGTTCATTGCACTGGCTAGGACTTCCAGTACTATGTTGAATAGTGGTGGTAAAAGTGCTAATGCTTGCTTTGTTCCAGGTCTTAGAGGAAAAGGTTTTAATCTTTCACTGTTGAGTATGATGTCACCTGTGGGCTTGTCATATATGGCATTTATTATCTTGATGTATGTTCAGTCTATATCAAATTGTTATTAATTTCTATCGTAAAAGGTTGTTAAATTTGATGAATGTTTTTTTTTTGCCTTTATTGAAATCTGCCTGTATTGAGATTATCTTTCATTTTTAATGTGGTGTATGGCATTTATTGATTTGCATACATTGAACTATTCTTATATCCCAGTGATAAATCCCACTTGATCATGAATATGATCAAGCACTTTAAAAGTACTAATGAATTCAATTTTCTAGTTGAGTATATATTTTTTCTTTTTAAAGTGTATAATTACATTTTATTATAAATATAGTTAATTAT
>NW_027095702.1:2135334-2163029 GCF_036850995.1 Saccopteryx leptura
CTCGGGCAGCTGACAAACCCGGAGCGCTCCAGGGGCACCGCCGAAGGCCAGGCAAAACGCTGCCGCGCGGCCAACCCGGGGTTGGGCTCATGGCGCGGCGGGCCCTCCCACCACGCGTGGAGGGCCCCGCTCAATGACACAGCCAGAGAGGCCGACGGCAGAGAGTGTCTGCTGCGTCAGGAGACCACGCCCCCACGCCGCCCACGCCACCAGGAGGAGAGAGCGAGAGGGCTGCGGTCGGGCCGGATTCCGCACCCTTCTCTCTCTTTTTCTCAGCCACCACACCACCGTCAGGCAGGGAGGGCAAGGAGAGGAGAGGGGCCCGCAGAGCTGAGCGAGAAGAGCGGTCCCATTCACCAGGAATGCCCGTCCCTCGTCCGGCACGGCTTAGGCCCGGCCCGGGAGAGCACGACGCCACCACATCGATGATCCTTGTGATCATGATGATATTGGATAAGACTCTGACTTTGAGACTGGGAAAACAAATTCCCTTACTGGCTTTGAAGAAGCTGCCACATTATGAGAAGACCACATAGCCAGACTCTGAGTGAAGCTAATGTAGGATGAGTGTGGCCCCCCAGTCAACAGCCTGCAAAAAACCTGGGGGCTCTAGGCCTAAAACTACAAAAATCTAAATTTTGCCAACAGCTGAATGAACCTTGAAGGGATCCTGAACTTAGATGAAAACACAGCCTAGCTGACAGCTTGATTTGACCCTTGTGATTCCCTGAGCAGAAAATCCAGCTTCACTGAGCCTGACACAATAACCTGTGGAAACGAAGAGATAGTACTGTAACCTGCTAAGTTTATAGTAGTTTGTTATACAGAAATAGAGAATTAATATACTGTGCAAGGAATATTTCTAGCACTTGGTTTTTAGAGCACTGATGTTAAGCTTAAGTTATCAGGAAAGGAGATTAAAAACATGACATATATCAGCAATTAGATTCTGGACCCTAATTCTGATTAAGGGAGCCTATATTGCTTGGGGACTAGAGCCCAGTTTCTGAAATCAGATTTCTATGGTTTGAATCCTGACTTCACCAGTTAATAACTCTTCCACTTTGTGAAAACTGCTTAATTGTTCTTTCATTTTTCTCATTTAGAAAATGTGTATATCATAGGAACATCCACATCACAAGGATGATTAAGGATTAAGTGAGATAAAACATACAGAAATTTACAGCAAAGTCTTTCGAACTGTAAGCTATCAATAAAGAAAAAAAGGAAAACTATGTCTCATCAGATAAGCTAGGTAGGAAATGAATCTGGAATGCTAGGGTTTTGGAGATAAGACAGCAAAGAAGTAAGACTGATAGACATCCTTAAAGAAAAACTATAAACAAGAAAGACCCATGACTAATATTGAGGGATTTTGTCGACTGAATTGTGTGCCCTCAACATTTTTATGTTGAAGTTCCAATGCCCAATATTCTAAATGTGCCTGTATTTGAAAATAGGTCTTTAAACAGGTGATTAATTTGAAACAAAGCACTAGGATGTGCCCTAACCCAATGTAACAGATGTCCTTACAAGAAGAGGAAATTTGGACATGCAAAAAAATGCCAGGATGTGCACACAGGAGCAGGACCCTGTGAGAACACAATGAGCAGATGGCCATCTGCAAGCCAAGGAGAGAGAACTCAGAAGAAAACAACTCTGCTTGCACTGCTGGCCTCCAGAACTGTGAGAAAATGAATCTCTGTGGTTAAGCCGCCCAGTCTGTGGGACTTTGTACGGCAGCCTGAGCAGACTAAGACCAGGGCACATTGTTTCTCGCCCATTTTGACCACTCTCCACCCTCCTCTGTCCAACAGAAGGCTGACCCTCCTGCTTCAGTTCTGAATCTCTGGTGGGTGTCAAGGTTCCTGCTCTCATGGGACTCCCATGACTGCATGCTTTTCCTTGCTCCTCTCTTTCTGAAATTAGGGCAGGCCTTCTGCTTTCCTGAGCTTCTTGTGCCTCAGTATCCCATACCATCTGAAATGAATTCTGGTCCCTGTCAGGACCTAAATATGAGAGGGGAGAAAAAGGTAGGTGTAGTAAGTGGCAGGTAGAGGAAAGAAAGAGAAACTGTCATTTGGGGGAAATGGGTACAATCAGGATAATTGTCTCAAATTGGAGACACTGAAGGGGCTGTCAGTAAGGAGTTGATTATGACCTGATCCATCTGAGAAGTTAATGAATAGATATGCAGCAAAGAGAGTTTGGCTTTGTTCTCTCATCCCACATTTACTTCCTAGGTTATCTCATGAGTCCCAAATACCATCTATATAGTGATGACTCATATCAATAGAAACAACTTTGCTAGTTAAAAAAAAAAAAGAATTTATTATAGGCTATCTAGTTGCTCAAGGAATCATCTGTGGGACCAGGTAACCAGGCTGCCCCAGGGCCCTAAACCGTGGACTGCTCTCGTGGAGACACTGCTAAAGCCACACTATGCTTGCACTGTGTCCCATGCGGACACTGGGCCCCTCCCAGAGCTTCATCCAGGCTGCCTCTGGGAAACGGAGACTGCTCTACTGCCCTCACTTGAATGGACCCATTAAGCATCTGACTCCTTTGTCTGAGCAGTTGTGTCCTTTAGTGTTCTATTCTTCCAGCACCCTACATCTACCATTTCCTCAATCCAGAATGCCTTTCTCTTTCTTTTTAAAGAAAGTTAATATTTCTTTTATATTTATTTACTGATTTAAGAAAGAAAGAGGGGGAGAGAAAGAGAAAGAGAGATCGATTTGTTCTTGTATGTGCCCTGACCAGGAATCGAACCTGTAATCTCTTCATTGGGATGATGCTCTAACCCAGGGGTAGGCAACCTTTTTATACCTACTGCCCACTTTTGTATCTTCGTTAGTAGTAGAATTTTCTAACTGCCCACCGGTTTCACAGTAATGGTGATTTATAAAGTAGGGAAGTAACTTTACTTTTTAAAATTTATAAAGCAGAGTTAAAGCATATAGTAATAATTACTTACCAAGTACTTTATGTCAGAATTTCACTGTTTGGCAGAATAAATCTTTATAAAACAACTTACTATAGTTAAATCTATCTTTTTATTTCTACTTTGGTTGCTCCGCTACCGCCCACCATGAAAGCTGGAACACCCACCAGTGGGCAGTAGGGACCAGGTTGACTACCACTGCTAACCAACCGAGCTATCTGGCCAGGGCACCCTTCTCCTGTCTTGATGTGATTCAATGCTTTAAATCCCCCAGGTCTTAGCTCAAAAAGTACTTCCACATAGAATCCTTCCCTGAGCACTTGCACTAATACCTGTGACTCACCCAATGATTTTTCCATCCCTTAATCTTCTTTCGTTCAAAGCGGTTTACACCATCTGAAATCATATGACTTTATTTATTATATTTTTGTCTTTCACTCCATTAATACTTAAATTTTATTAGGTCAGTTTTAATAGATTAAATTAGGGTTCTTTGCTACCTTGCTCATCTCTGTTTTCCTAGCTCTGAGAATACAGTAGTGCCTGGTATGACTAGATGCTCCCTATATTTTGTTGAATAAGTAAATGAAATACTATTGAGGTCAGGCAAAGAAGTGTCTAACTCTGGTCAGCTGGCTAGGAGTGAGAGAAAAGGCTTCTCAAAGATGCTGACATTTGAATTACACCTCAAAGAATAAGACATTTTCATGCAAACAGGAATGAAAAGGTACCAGGTAAAAAGTAGCTCTTGTACAGATACCCAGAGTGATGAAGGCTCGGAGCGAGCTGTTTCGTGAGCAGCCCAGGGCGGAGGAGCAGAGAGTCCACGGGCGGTACGAGTGGCAGCCAACTGTCTAAAGGCAGGTGGGGTCCAGATTTTCAAAGTAACGTACATAAAATATGGAGTTTATTTGCTTGACATTAGAACAAAAGAGGAAATTCTTTCAAGCTGAGACCTGATGTGATCGGATTTGTTTCAAAGCAATGATTTTCAGTGTGGTCTGTGGTTCCCTGTGGGCTCCCAGGACAAATTTAGGGGGTCTGCAAGGTTAAAAAGTTTTTGTCGCCCTGGCCGGTTGGCTCAGCGGTAGAGCGTCGGCCTGGTGTGCGGGGGACCCGGGTCCGATTCCCGGCCAGGGCACAGAGGAGAAGCGCCCATTTGCTTCTCCAACCCCCCTCCTTCCTCTCTGTCTCTCTCTTCCCCTCCCGCAGCTAAGGCTCCATTGGAGCAAAGATGGCCCGGGCGCTGGGGATGGCTCCTTGGCCTCTGCCCCAGGCGCTAGAGTGGCTCTGGTCACGGCAGAGCGACACCCCGGAGGGGCAGAGCATCGCCCCCTGTTGGGCAGACCGTTGCCCCTGGTGGGCGTGCCGGGTGGATCCCGGTCGGGCGCATGCGGGATTCTGTCTGACTGTCTCTCCCCGTTTCCAGCTTCAGAAAAATACAAAAACAAAAAAAGTTTTTGTCATAATAATATTTACATTGTATGCTTTTGTCAGTGGTTTGCTATTTGCGCTGATATTTGAAAAACAATGGTGAGTCAACTCCTGGAATCGGAGCCCACATCAAGCTGGGATCACTAACAGCACTAGCAAATAGTGCTAGTTGTCTTTATGTTCTTCATGGCAATGAACTCGCAGTTAGACAGAAAGTGCCAGTTACACTTAAGACTGTCCTTGATGAGCTAATACAAATTATTGATGTCATGAAATCAAGACCCTTAAATACGTATCTTTTTAACATTCTGTGTGTTAAAATGAAGAGTAAACATACAATGCATTTTTGGTTCAAACTATAATTGTCTGATAAAAAATCTTTTTAGTTGGAATGTGAGCTGAACTAGTTCATGCAAAATAATTTTTACTTGAACAAAGTAACAAATAATGTATGGTTATTCCAACTTGGAAATTTGAAAGATATATCTCAGAAATGACTGAACGTGAGGTTGTCACTTCACGGAGAACAATAAATTATATTTCTTAGAAATGAGAACATTTTTGTTTTAAAAAAATGCTATTTTGGAAAACTTGTAGTTGTATCTGATAGCTTAATAGCTTCCTGATACATAAGCTAATATTGTTGAGATCAATGCAATTAGTAAATTTTTATGTATATATATTTTACAATGAAATGTGTCAACATTTGGAGGACTGGCATAATTCAATGAGTTAATGTTTTCCAAAAGACTGGCATGGTACTGAAAAAGGAAATACTGCATTGGTAAAATCTATTGAGGTATAAAATAAACCAATGGAGTTTAATGAAAAACAGATTACAAAAAGTTAAATGATACAGTTTCATATTCTTCATTGCACCTAACCTTTAACACTACCTATTGTTGAATTTTGATGTAATATCAATGAATATTTACAACTATCTGCAAGCACATAAAATACTTCTGCTTTTTCCAAGTACACATCTTTTGAGTCCACATTCTCTTCATATACTTCAACCAAAGCAGAGCTCAACAGACTGAATGCAGAACTAGATACGAGAATTCAGTTGTATTCTGGTAAGCCGTATATTAAAGAAATTTGCAAAAATGTGAAACAATGTGTTTTTGCTACTTTTCTGTTTGTTTTGGAAAGCATAGTTTTTATTTACATGAACACATGATTAATTTGTTACTATTTTAAAATAAATTAGCACATAAATATTTTGTAAAAGTTCCAAATTTCTCACATAAGCAGTCTTTGATTTACACTGTGTATGTTGAATGAACCCATGCATATTGGAAATATGTGCTTGCTTTCTGTCCAATTTTATGGTAACTTGGGTAAAATATCTGATATACTTGAGTTTTAGTTAGAGTGGTAACATACAAAGTGAAAACTACTTGCATAGTACATATCATTAGATATAGATAACCCACATTTACAGAAATTCCTTGGGGTTCTCAATAGTACAAAGTAGTTCCTATACCAATATTTGAGAACTGCAGTTTAAAAGGAGATACTCAGAAGAACACGTATGATGCGCACAACCTCTTTATAAGAAAAGTAGCCAGGTAGCTGCTTGGACAGCTACGCCTCTCCAGAGAATGAGAATGAACTCTTTTGATGCTTCCGGGATAAGGAGGAAAGACCGGATTTGACAGATTTTGAGGATACTGGATTGGTAAAATTATTATTGTTAATGTCTAAGGTTTTTGAAGCTGAGCTCTTAGGTGGATGATGATGATAATGCTGTTTGAGAAGGCTATCTTTTATATTTCCGTCTTATGATATTTTAATATATTAAGCCTAAAAGGATTTATTTTTTTAATCTAACTACTGAAATTGCCAAGAAATTTGGTAATTGAAGGAATTCTAGGATATGGCAACACCAATTCATCTGGGAGACTCTCTTGCTATGTGGGCAAGATTTTAACCTACTGCATTTTCAAACTACTTGTTTTTTGTTTTTGTTTTTGTCTAATTTTATTGGAAAATTCTATGGATGTTGTTAACTTCTAGAAAGTTTCTAAAATAAACAATAAAACTTTTAAAATTTTAGACAGTGTTTATATGAGCATATCCTAAAAGTAAAAGTTGAAATTGGGGTGTGATATGAGGTAGAAATGGTTTCTATGGGTATTATTCCCCCTACCAATAAAAAAAAAATAGAAAACCAGAATGTTTGACTTAAAATCTTCAGTCTCAGTTAGTCAGCTGTGACTGTCTGAGTCTATCCCATACACTCCTCCCCCACGCCCCTCTGGCCAGCAAACACAGCCTTCTGCACCTAATTGACTCCATGACTCTTTTCCCGTTTCCGAGCTTCCTGTTCCTTCTTTTCTTGATTTCTGACCTCTCACCTTCCTTCTAATCAAATAATTTCATTTTTCCTTCCCTTTTCAAATGCTTAGTCATTCCTCCACTTAATATGGCTATTTGTAACCTTCTCAACTCTCTTTCTAGTAATAGCTTGATGTGTCATTATGAAATACTTTTTCATCAGACTCTTCCAATTTTATGCGAATTCATGGTCACTGAGTTAAATTCAGTTATAAGTGATAGGCATGAAAAAGTAGCATTGTTACCACTATTCCAAGCTAACGCACAAAGCATGAAGGACTCATCCTAATTTATAATTTTAATGTACTATACAGTTTACTAGGCATGTTTATTGCCAGTATCTTACTTGAAACTCACAACAGCTCTACAGAGAAGGCAAAGCAGGTATTAAAATTCTAACTCTATTCCTTTATTTATACAAGTAAGTGAAAAATATTCTATGATGCCTAAGATCATATTTTTCAGAGTCTTTAAGCCTCAGATTCTCAAAGTCATACTTTGGGATTCCTTTCCCTAGTTTATGACATTCCTAAGAGTCTCAGAAATTGTTTAAAATGAGGTAGATAAAATGAACCAGTCATTCAGTTAGGGTATAGGGTGTTCTTCTTTAACATCTATAAAATATATTATTAAACAAAAATAACTCAATAATTTAAATTTTTTCCCATCACTCTGATTAAGTCATCAGCTCTAATTGTTGGTCTTTTAGTGGTTTCTAAGCACTTAACAATCCCAGAAAGTGAGACAGATTCTAGGAGCAGAAACACTGAACATCTGGAAATAGTTCAAGGAAAAATAATGATGCATAGAGTGGAGAAATTTATGCATGAGGAAAGATTAAAGGAGCATGTGTATTTAATTGACTAAGTAATAAATAATGAGCATGGAGGATTATTATAAATATTTGAATGGTGAATGTCCTGTATTGGACCTCAAAGCTGGTAAAAATAATAAAATGTTACTGAAGAATAATCAAATGAGTCTATGTTAGTTGGGGAAATGAAAGAAATCATGAAATAATAGTATTTGAAAGGAAATAGCACACATTATGCCATGCATTATTTAAAATAATCTAACAAAGAATTGAGTTGGAATTATAAATAGCACCCAAATGTGGACATCTTTCTATCAGTTTCCTGATAAGTGTGTACCTTGCTGACATACACATTTCTCTTGTGAACCCTGAGGCTACTGGAAACCCTGGACCAATAATCTACTAAAGCTTTCTCTTGCTAACATGTTACACCGGGTTATACGAGTTTAAGTTTATTAATGAGAAATAACATGAACTATAAGTCACTAAATGTTACCAAGGTTCTCATCTTAAGGGTTTTCTTCCTTGTCCATGAATTCTTGGGCTATTTTATTGGGAACCATGGAATTTCCTAGAATAAAACACCACTTATAGAATCATTGGGATATTCTAAAAACATCTATTCTCTCTGTGAAAGAAGGGAATAAAAGAAAATTTTTTTCTTATTTTGAATCAAGTTCATTCTTCTTCTGTGTGCTATCACCTTCTTCTTTTCTCTTTTACATCTTTATTTTTCTGCAAGCCGGAAAGTGATACTTCTAATTTTCAGAACTCTTTCTTTCCAAATTCTCAGCCGACCTCTGTTTTACATTATATTACCAAGTCCTCTTGTGTTCCCTGTAACAACAAACTATGATTCTCATGGATTATCTATTTTTATAATTATATGACATAGGGAACTAATTTGATTGGAATGGAGAAACAATAATATAATAATAACCTAGAGGTTTTTATGTTTACCTTTTTTCTCAATTTTTGATATTGTATATGCTGTATAAATAAATCTATTCACATTTTAATCTAAATGGATTATACTTGGTCACATAACAACATAGTCATGCATTAATGAAGTGCCTATTAAGTGGCAAGCACTATTTTAAGCACTGGATATTCAGAAATAAATTAAATGTATCCCTTCCCCTCATATTAGCTCATTATTTTTAAGTTCAGAGAGCACTTATTACATCATATTACAATTATATGTGCCAGCTAGAGGGAAATAGCGTATGCCATGTGAAGATATAGGATAGAGCAGCTAACCCCAATATAAGGCACACAGAAGACTTCACTGAAGAGAGTGCACGGTTTCAGTAACAGCTTCAATCTGTGTAATACTTTCTGCTTGACAAAATGTATTCTAACTTGGTCACTTGAAAATGTGGCATAGAGATTATTCATTGCTATTGCTGTTCTGCACTTGAGAAAGCAGGTGTATAACAGTTTATGAAACAAGTTTAAGGTCACATAGAGGATAAGGCAATGAGAATTTAGCCTAGATTTTCTGGCTATAAAGAATTCTTCTACTGTTTCAAGGTTAGAAGCCATTCTCTCTCCCTCTCTCTCTCTCTCTCTCTCTCTCTCTTTCAGAGTCCATTC
This sequence comes from Saccopteryx leptura, assembly GCF_036850995.1. Taxonomy (NCBI): domain Eukaryota; kingdom Metazoa; phylum Chordata; class Mammalia; order Chiroptera; family Emballonuridae; genus Saccopteryx; species Saccopteryx leptura. The sequence goes on from NW_027095702.1 coordinate 2,144,463, forward strand.
CCTCACAGCTTTTTTAGAGTTCTTTATCCAAATAAAAACAAGAAAAATAGTCTATATCTGTAACTCACATTTTCCCCGGAGGGGGCTGCTGCTAAGTTCTTTAGCATTGTTAGTAGATACATTCTAGAGACCATGCCACTTCCATTCACTCTTCATTCACTTGTTTTGTACTTACTCTGACAACATTGACTTTCCTTACTGCATCCCTTGACATCTATCTCAATAAAACAAATGTTCTGGTCTATACTGCAGCATGTTTTCTCTTATTAATTCCTCTAGTAAACTGGTGCCTTTTTATTTGTTTATTTATTTTTATTTTTCCATTTTGGGTAACCAGGTACTTTTGACAAAACCCTAGAGGGAGATTTGCTTCTTTCTAGTACAAAATGAAAACAGTCAAGCTGGTCATTATTGCCCTATGTATGACTAGAGATAAAAAATCAAGTGTGGCCTGACCAGGTGGTGGCGCAGGGCATGGAGCATCGGACTGGGATGCGGAGGACCCAGCTTCGGGACCCCAAGGTCGCCAGCTTGAGCACGGGCTCATCTGGTTTGAGCAAAGCTCAAGCAAGGGGTTCCTCTGTCTGCTGTAGCCCCGCGGTCAGGGCACATATGAGAGGGCAGTCAATGAACAACTAGAGTGCCACAACAAAAGACTGATGATTGATGCTTCTCATCTCTCTCCATTCCAGTCTGTCTGTCCCTATCTATCCCTCTCTCTGACTCTCTCTCTGTCTCTGTAAAAAAATAAAATTAAATTAAATTAAAAAAAATCAAGTGTGAGTAAAAAAAAAAGTAAATAAGAGAACTATTCTTAGTTAGTATCTGTTTATGCAACTATGGAAGCCCTCCAATGATTTATAATGTCCCTTTTGGAAGAACTGGGAACCACACACCTGAGGGATGTAATGGGTTGAGCAGATAAAAGTCTTTACCTTAAGCTTTGTAGATACTTGTTTTCGAAATTGGAGAACAATTTTTTGTATTCTTTTTTATATGACATTTTCACATCTGAATTCTTATCCATAACACCTGGAGATTGTACCAACTGGAATATTCAGTGTCTCATCATGAAACCTGCCACCCTGGACTGTCACTGAACAACGAGGTTGAATGTCACTACACTCTAGAAGAGAGATTAAATGGCATTTTAACACAAGTGTTAGTGTCTGTGGCAGTATAGGTACTTCTAAGTGGCTGACAGAATGATGTGGCTATAGACTGCCTCAGTGAAATAAATTTGGTAGAACAGGTTCAATTATGTATCCCCCAAAAATATTTTGGACCAAATGCAACCTCATCAAATGCAGTTCAGTGAATCTGAAAGCAGGTATAAATGTAGTGGAACCAGAAATTGTAGACCATGTAATTTGAAAATGTTCATCATCCAGTATACTTTGAAGATTAGAGACAGGGTCTAGCCTTGTTAAATAAGTTACCATAAAAATTTACATGTTGGCTAAGCCCAGAGGATGGAAAAATTATCATTCTGCTTTGCTTAAAAAATATAATTAGCCTGAACAGGCGATGATGCAGTGGATAGAGCGTCAGACTGGGATGCAGAGGACCCAGGTTCAAAACCCTGAGGTCGCCTGCTTGAGTATGGTTTGAGCAAAGCTCACCAGCTTGGACCCAAGGTCGCTGGCTCAAGCAAGGGGTTACTCGGTCTGCTGTAACCCCATGGTCAAGGCACATATGAGAAAGCAATCAATGAACAACTAAGGTGTCACAACGAAAAACTAATGATTGATGCTTCTCATCTCTCTCTGTTCCTGTCTGTCTGTCTCTATTTATCCCTCTCTCTGACTCTCTCTCTGTCTCTGTAAAATAAAAATAAAAATTAAATGCACCATGTGGCAATGAAATAAATAATTTACATGTTATTAAAACATATGTAATTAGCTAAAAAAGATACAAATAAAACTGAAAATAATTATTCCAATTTCTTTCCCTATCTTGACTGTTGGGCAGAGAAAATATATTATGCTCATTTTGTTATAGATGGTGCTGCCCACGTGGAAGCCCCTCGCCTAGGTGATATTAATGTGTGTTGGGGGCGGGCTGTGGGCAGGAAGGATCCTTGTAGCCTGGGGCTTGGTTTTAGGACTAAGCCTTTCCCACCCTTTTTGATGTGGGATGGACTTTGTATCAGAGACTTTCCTATTTTGTATATTGGATTAAAGGTTTTGATTTCTGCACTATAAAGTGGGGCAGACCAGGAGTTTGCTCTCTCAGTTCCTGAGATTAGCATTAGAGAGGAGAGCAGAGAAAGGCCATGTGGAGGAGGCCAGGAGAAGCAGCCAAGATGGCGGAGTGCTGAGGGAGAAGCCAGGTTGTGCAGAGTTCATATAGAGAAGCGGTTCTCAACCTGTGCATCGTGACCCCAGCAGGGTCGCCTAAAGCCATTGGAAAATACATAATGCATATCAGGTATTTACATTCCGAATCATAACTGTAGCAAAATTACAGTGATGAAGTAGCCACCAAAATTATTATTTGGTTTGGGGTCACCGCAACATGAGGAACTGTATTGCAGGGTCACGGAATTAGAAAGGTTGAGAACCACTGGTATAGACAGAAGGAGATGGGGAACAAAGGAGAATGAGGCTAGTGAGCTAGAAACCTTTGATTCTAGGAAACTCGGATAAGTCAGTAGCTTTGTGAGCATTGAATGAGTGGGTTTTGGAGCCCAGTGTGTGTTTTTACTTGCCCTCTGGGTGCAAGCTGGGATTAAAGCTGATGGCCCACCAGTTTGTGGCTCCGTTGTTTCATTACCAACTGTCTGAATCCAATGCAAACCTGCATGGGCCAAGCAGCTATGATGGTGGCCATGGATACTGGCTTTATATTGACGTTAATTTAAAACATTTTTCTTCCATTTCAAATGGTGTCTTGTCTTTAGTTATTTATTGATTCAACAGACAGTTGCGAATACTTAATAGTTGTTTGTCTTTCATAGAGGAATACAACATTGCAAACGTATTGGGGATGGCAAGAGCCACATAAGTTAATAAATGCTGTCTTTCTCCCTTGAGGATAAAATGAGCTGAAAGAACTTACCAATAAGTCCTAAAATAACAAAAGATGTGACAGAAAAGTATACCTTCTGCTATTAACATAAACATCAGGTAATATCACCTTATTCACCAGAGAAAACTTCTCAAAGACGCTCTGTTTGCCTTCTAGATATACATGTCTATTGTTTTGATTTATTTTCAACATGGAAGCCAATTTAAAGATTCCTTAGGTTCCACTGAGCAAAAGTCTTCTGACTCATGAAATAATATCAACCCACAAAGCCAACATTTGCTAGCATTTCACTCCTGAAATTCAGTTAAAAAACTGGGACTGGACTGTGAGGGAATAACTTGAAGACAGTAAAAGGAATACCTACCTTTCCTTTCACTTCCCCAAACTCAGAACAACTGTCAGACATAGAAATTTATTACAGCCTAATGATAATAATAAAAAGACTAATCTTTGCCGTAAGCATACTATACTTTGGCATAATCAGAGAAGAAGTTGGTGCTCAGTGGCACTGACTGCTCCCTGGTTGTAGGGAATCACCCATTTAATCTTGAACCCTCTATATCTTGGATTGGGAAACTTTAGTTAAAAGCCCTAAATAGCCTGACCTGTGGTGGCGCAGTGGATAAAGCATCGACTTGGAAACACTGAGGTCGCCGGTTCAAAACCCTGGGCTTGCCTGGTCAAGGCACATATGGGAGTTGATGCTTCCTGCTCCTCCCTCCCCCTTCTCTCTCTCTCTCTCTCTCTCACTCTCACTCTCTCTCCTCTCTAAAAATTATTATTATTAATAATAATAATAGAAAGCCCTAAATGTCTCGATGCAAACACCAAGAAAGTGTGAGTGAGTGGTCTTTGTGCAGACACAAAGGAATGCATGTGAGTGGGCTTTAGAAAATTAGCCTAGAAGTTCTGGATTGACCCTTCCTTTGTGTTTGTTAATTAGAAAAAGAAAAAGAATGTTCTGACCAAATTATCCCTTTCTTCATGTTAGCAAAAAGTCTATTAGTCATTCTTCCCCTTGTCACCTGGCCTCCCTCCCTTGTAATCCTGTTACCTCTGTTCTGCTTCTGATAATAAAAACTGAGGGAGAAGGAGATTCAGGAGGTCTCTCTTTGCCTCCCTTGGCAGGCCCCCTCTCTCTTCCATTTGAGCCAAGTTTGTGTCTTGAGTAAGTAGGTTTTTTTCACGCGACACCAGTAGTTCCCAGCGGGCTGGAGTACTACACCCAGTTAGGCTCACCAAAACATAATTTGTTGCTCTCAGGAAACAGGCACTCTTCTAAATTTCTAGTGAGGATGCAAATGATTATATACCTATTAAAGGAAATTCAGTGATATCTAACAAAATTATATATCTACATATATTTGTCTTTCGATACAGTGTAAGGTTGGTGGATAATGGGGGATGGTCATGTGGGGAACTCAGGCCCTCTTGGAAACTTTGGCTACGACTGCCCACAACCAAGCATGCCAAAAGAAACTTCCCAGGAGCCCTTTGGAAAAGAGCAACACCTCCATCAGCCAGTGAGATTTCACCACATCATATTAACTCGACGACCCTAGAGACCCTTTAAGTATCTCTCACATGGGTCACTCCATGCGACTTCTCTGAACCCTGCCCCCTGGGACCAGAGAACTTTGTTGGGCAGGAAGCGCTCTGTATACAATAAAGCCTTTTATTATTCCACAGTTTGTGACTCCAGCCCCTTTCTTCTTCTCAGCAGGGAAAAATACCTTACATTTTGGTGCCGAAAACCCAGGAGGAGTTAGAAGTCCACAAAGACCGCTCCTCTTCCCTTCCCCTCCAAGAAAGAACCAGGATCTCCGACTTCCCACCCACTTCGGCACACAGTGCAGTTAATCCCCTGCCTCCAGCCTTCCCCTCAGTTCTTTTGCCGAGACTCCCTGTCTGAAACCATAGCTACATCAGGAAGTCTTTTCCATTCTGAGTGCGTGTATGCCTGTGGAAACGTCCCGAGCACATCCACTTTACTTTATCTTTTTGTGGCCGGAGCTTGAGTTTTGGGACACCAGTTCTCAATTCTGACCACTCCGAGGACTGAGGGCGGCCATGGGGACACAGGAATCTCCCTCCCTAAAGAAGAAGAAACTGTTCTTCTTCTCCACTGTGGCCAGGCCACAGAACCCACTAAATTAGCCTCCTGAAGGGACTTTTAGTTTTAACACCTTCACCAATTTAACTATCACCAAAAAAGCTGGGAGCTGGTTGGAGATCCTTTACATTCACGGCTTCTAATTATTCATGCACCCACCCTTAATCTCTGGGCTGCCTGTTCCACCATGTAGGCCTTTTTCTGCCCAGAGAAACCTCCACTCCTGATCTTTCCTTCTCCGTGGACTCCCAACTCTCTTTCCTTCCTGCCTGACCCCTGGGGGCGCCCCTCTCTCGGGACTTCTCTCTGGTCCCTCTGTGGACCTCTTTCACTCGGGTCTCTTCCCTCCGAGAGCCCCCTCCCCTCCCTTTGCAAAATCATGTTTCTTATTCACCACTACCATTCTCTCTTTCTCCTCCTCTGCTGGCCAGGGGCTCTTCCCTTCTCCACTGTGTTCTTAAACCCCTTCTCCATCAGGCCATTCTCTACCTACTATTGACTCTTACACTGGTTTGCAGGATGCCCAACCCCAATTTTCTTGCAGGAAGTTTTGGCCCTGTCCTGCCTCTCGCTCCAGCATTCCTGGCCGGATCTAGGTGCTGGGCTCCCCACGAGCCCCCTCCTCTATTCCCAACCCCCAAACACCTATCTGGGACCTGTGAACATGGCATTTAAAAATTTTAATGGTACCAACTAGTAGAAACGGGCGAAAGCTGTTCGCCAGGCCTGCATGCAGCAGAAGGTAACGCTTCAAACCCAGGCTCTTGTGGCAACCCTGAGATCAACAGAGCAACAGCAGCAAGGCACAGGAGGTGCCCAACCCAAGTCCAAGCCACAAAGAGAAACCCTACCAGCAGCTTGCTTTAAGTGTGGCAAGCAGGACCACAGGTCCTGGCAGAGCCCCTGCCCGCAGCTGCCCACTGAGCTCTGCCCTGACTGCACGCAGCCCAGTCACTGGTGGAGCAATTGCCCCTTTGGGCAACAGGTTTTTCCTCAGCACCTCTACATGGAGGACAAGCCACCCAAATAGGGAGGACGAGCCAGCCAGGTGGGTCCATCGCTCGAACTCCTAGGACACAGCCTGGACTTGGAGAACCCAGGGTAATGCTGCAACTAGTGGGTAAGTCCATCTCATTTCTTGTGGACACAGGGGCTGCCTTCTCTTTTTGCCTTCACACTCTGGATCTGTAGTTCCCTCACAGGTCTCGGTTATGAGAATGGACGGGACACCTTCCTTTCCCCCTTTTTGCCACTCCTGACATGCAGTTTTGCCTCAAGCTTGCCTCCATACAGGACCACTGGCAGTCAGAACCACTGGACTCCATCCATCTCCAACTCACCAAAAGGCTAAACCCTGCAAATCTTCCTATTATTCCTCTTTTTTAAAAAAATCTTTACAGGACTGTATCCGCAAAGTTTCTCCAGTCACGGCCAAACAAATGTTCCTCCTGACACTCCTCAAAGCCACCACCTTTCAATCTCACCCTCCCCACGACGCCCCTAATCAGCAGGAAGTAGCCAGATGAATAAACAGTGCCCCTTTTCTATTTAACACAAAAGGTCAGAATGTAAGGTCCGTGGATAATGGGGGATGGTCATGTGGGGAACTTAGGCTCTCCCAGAAACTTTGGCTAGGGCCGCCCACAACCAAAGGGTAAACAGGATACTAAAAACATCTGAACGATGGAAATAGAGAATGAAGAATAAACAGATTTCATACAAAGGACAGATAATCTTCTGTCAGGTATTAAATTAGAAAAAAAAAATGCCAGAAGACAATGTAGCAGTGCCTTAAACATTTGAGGAGAAATCAACAAGATCTATTCACCCCGAATCATCAAACAAGAGCATGAACTAATAATTATATTTTAGAAAATTTCGGCTGAATCAACTTTGAGTACCTGACTTCAGCAACACTAAAAAAGATAATCTAAATAAGAGTGTTGTAAGAGACTTGGACATCAAGAAACAATTAAACTAGAACAAAAATGGAAATTAATTCCAAGAAGATTTTCATGCATAAATTCAAATAACTAAGTTCATGTTCAGAAAGTAGATTCCAATCTAAGGAAGTGAAAGTGTTTTTAATCAGTAAGATAAGAAGAAATTTCAGGTAAACAAAACCCTGTAAATTTATGGTCTAATCTTAGGAGAAAAAGAAGATAACACAAATGTGCAATATTAAGATAAAGAAGAGAGTTCTATGAATTATGAAAAACGTACAGTTGTATGAACCAGCATTATATTCAACATACGAAACTTTCCTCACCCCCAAAACACTCACTTGTTCTGTCCATTTTCTGTTAAGTACTTCCTCACTTGACATCTATTCTTTTCTCTTAAAATTTTTCTATTTTTCTGAATGTGTTATATATATATAACACAGTGGAGATGCTTGGATCTCCACTACTGATTCAGTTATGGGGAATAGAGTAAAAAAAAATGATAAAATGAGACATTTTCTGAGTCAGTGCCAATTAAAATATATATATATATATTCAATCATAGAATATATAATCTTTTAGGTTTGCCCTTTCACAAATCATAACGTATTTGAGATTTATGCATGTTATTGCATATAATAAAAGTTTATTTTCTTCATTGCCATGTAGTATGGAAAGACTACAACATTTTTCCATCCATTCACCAGGTGAAGAATATCGAGGTTTTTTTCAGGTTTTGAGCAATTCTAAATAAAGCTGCTATAAACATTTTCACATAAGTTTTTGTGTGAACGTAAGTTTTTATCTCTCAAATGCCAAGCATATTTTTGTGTGCCTATCTACCATTTGTATTTCTTTAGAAAAGTGTCTTTTAAAATATTTTGTCCATTTTTATTGGGTTGTTTTCTTGTTATTGAGCTATGAGAGGTCTTTACTTATGCTAGAAATAGGTTCTTGATCATATATGTAATGTAAAAATATTTTCTCCCAGTGTTTATGAAATAAAACTGTTCATTTTTGTGTTGTGTGTGCTCAAAAAAATTTCCTAACCCAAAGCCAAAAGATTCTTTCTTGTTTTTTTCCAAAACTATTATATTAGTACCTTTTACATTTAGCACTGTGATAAATTTCAGGTTAATTTTTTGGGTAAGTGAGGGACATAGGTTACAGTTCATTCAGAGAAGACATTGGGAGTATTAAGAATTTGATAACCAACCATGAGTTCCAGAGGTCACTATGAAAAAGTTTGTGAGATAGAGGAGGGATGGAGATCTGATTTGGATTAGAGGATATAAGAGAGACATAATAAAGTGAGAATGCAGTGGTAAGTGACTACCTGGGAGTCTTGTGTTTCTTGTATTCACTGCATAAACAGTGACATGGAGCATGGATCCTGATGGTTTTGATTTGTTTTGTTTTATTTTATGTGTAAGGCATTGAACATTAGGATGTCACACATTCCATCTGTGTGACACCCCAGATCATTTCTGCCATGCCTACATCCTCTTCCTTAAGCCCCAGTCACTTCTTACACTTCCTAGCAGAAAAGTTATTGAAATTACTTGTGTCACACTTTTGGTCAATATGCTGGCTGAATGCTCCTTTTATTACTACCACTAGCTGTGGAGAAACCCTACATAGCAGAGTTGGCAGAAATAGATTTATAGAAGGTCTTTGCTCCTCAATGGGCACCTGTAGGACAGAGTCATAGTTCACAATGGTAGAGGTATTAAAATCCTGTGGGGATAGATTTTGACCAACAGGAGATTGGTACAAGGGATCTAACAGATAAATGTATCTCCTTTCTTTCTTTAGAGTCAGAATGTTCCAAGTTGCATGGAATGGAATAGTTTCCTACAGCCTCACTGCAGACATTCCATGAGTCTGAATAATGAGTTATCTGGACGCTGTGGCTAGCCTGAAATATCTACCTCCTGTATTTGCTCTCTCTCCTTCCCTACCACACTTCTCTTTGCCACTCACAATGGAGTCTCTGGGATTGCATTCTCTGAATAAGGGTTAGCATGGTTCTATGGAAATGGTTTTCTGGAAAATGCAGGCTAAGTCAATGGGAGAGGGAAAAGAGGAGGGTACTCTTACAAGGAATAAAGGAGTTTCCTAAAAGCCTATTGAGTGGCACCATTTATGGATCTGGACCATACCCTCTGGAAACTCAGCTAATGACAGTGCAGAGATAACTGGGCATCTAAGTGCATTATAGAATTGGAATGGCCATATTTAACACAAGGGAGACTCAGAAATGTGTACATGTGATGCACCTCTCCAAACTAACAAATAATATTTAGGGAGAAAAAATTGCAAAAGAGGGAAGGGAGTCAGACTCATTTCCCACTGAAGTGTAAGTTGGAAAAAAAAAAACAACACAATTCTCCTAAAGAAGGTATAACCAATTTTTGTTAATTTGGCCAAATTTATTATTTAAATTCTTTAAAGTAGACTATTTGCTGATTTGCCAAGTTTTGGGAAAGAGGACACTAGTAAGATATAGTATATTTCTTGGGTTAGAGAAGTACTTAGAGTCATAATAAATTTATTTAATATTAATAATTCTCAAAGATACATGATAAATATTTTCTCAAGCTGTAATCAACCTTTGTATGGACTCTTTAACCCTGACACAAAAGTGCTTTCTAATGTTAAAAGAAAAAAAAAGCTGAGACACAATTACTCGATGTTTCTGGAACTACATTAGATATATAATAAAATTATGACCTATAGCCTTGCATTAGATTTCTATTGCTGTGAACAAGTTTTGTCAAATTTAGCAGTTGCATACAATACCCACTTATTAGCTTACAGTCCTGTAAGTCACAACTCTGTGTTAGATGTAACTTCTGCTACTCAGGGACTTGCGTATGGAAATCTGATATGGAAATTACTTGTGTCACACTTTTGGTCAATGTGCCGGCTGAATGCTCCTTTTATTACTACGGCTGGACGGTGTTCCTTCCTGACAGCTCTGGAGGAGAATCTGCTTCCGAGCTCATTGAAGATGTTGGGAGATCTGGTTTCTTCTGGGTGTCGGCTCGAGGTCTGTTTCCTTGCCAGTTACTGTTTCTGGCTAGAGGAACTGCTCTCAGACTTTAAAGGGTGCTCACATTCCTTCTCACCTGGTCCCCCAACAGCCCTCCTTTCCAAAGCCTGAAACAGTGACTGTTCCTCATGTGAAGTCTCTCTTGTAGTTTGTTTCTGCGTGTGCTCACCTGATTAGGTCAGGACTAACACACTCTCCCTTCACAACCTTATCACAGGAGTGATAGTCAATTCACAGGTTCCACTCACACTTGAGATGAGAGGACAGCACAAGAATGTTGATCACCTTAGATTTGACCTACAACACTGAGTCATAGATATAGGGCACTGGAGCAAAAGGGATTTTTTTCTTTGTAAGTTAATTTAGAAAAAAGAAAAGGAAGTTCATTTTATTATTTTCTAATACTTAGTGAGGATGCTAGACATAAATCATGGCGAGTGAGATCCCACTGTGAGTCAGTCACAGTGAATGCTTGTCCTGCATTGCTTTGTGGTTCAAGGGGGAAGAAAGGTCTTACATCAAAAGAAACAGAAGATAATCCAAGCATAAGACACTTTTAGTATGTACATGGAATTAGAAAATGCAGAGCCACTGTTTGCCTTTTGTGTTGGTCTCTTCTGATCCTTTCAGTTCTCTTCCTCTACTACTTTCTGAGTCATTGAGTCCATTTTCCTGTGACTTGACACCTTCCCTCCAAAGGATCTGTCTTTTACTGAATCATCCACAACTAACAGATGATAGTGAAATAATCACTAAAAGTGCATTAAGGAGGAGTTATTAAGATGCTTCTTTTATGCTTGCCTGAATTAATGCGACAAATTAATAGAAACCTTTAACAACTTAACCATGCCACACTCATTTCTTGTAATGGAGATGGTGATGGTGGAGCTGGTGGTGTTCTGCTTATATTGGAACCTGATTTATTGGGTAAACTGGACTCAGCATGATGCTGGAAAGAAGCAACAGAATTAATTTTTACAACTGCTATTTTTCATCAGCTCTATGGTCTCATATGTTTCCTCCCAGAATGAAATCTAGGACAATTTCATTGCTTTTCTTGACATCCTCAAATAATATATTAATGGTCTCTATTTTTGAAATACCAAAAAATTCTAGTCCAATATAATATAAAAATTCCAGACTATCATCCCTTTTAAACTTCTCTTGAGCTTTCAGACAATTAGTTGTTGGCTCCCATTTCAGTTATTATGGCTGCATAAAAAATGACTTCAAAACATATCTGTTTAAAACAACTATTTTATTTTGCTCACTGCTTTGAAAATCTGAGAAAGACCTAGTAGTTTCATTGGGTTTCTCATGTAGTTGTGGTCAGCTGCTGGCTGGGGCAGTAGTCATCTGACGACTCAGCTGGAATGAATGTCAAAAGATTGCCCCCATGACTAGAAATTGATGCTGCTATCTGCTCTGTGCTCAGCTGTGATTACTGAAAGAGTACCTACATGCAGCTGTTCCATGTGGTTTGCAAACTCAGTAATTGTTTATAGCTCAGGGCTCCAAAAAAATTGAGTGGCCAAGAAGAAAGCTGGAAGCTGTGTTGCATTTATACTCCAGCATAGCATCATTCTGCCAAACTCTTTTTTTTTTTTTTTTGGTTCTTTATATGATGGAGAACCTTTTATTTTCAGATTTAGGTTAGAAGTATTAAATTATAGAAAAACACAGAGGTACATAAATTCATTTATACTTTATATTTCTGCGTATAACATATAGGAAGTTCCCACTTTATTTATTTATTTATTTTTTATACATAAAGTTTTATTAATTTTAATGGGGTGACATCAATAAATCAGGGTACATATATTCAAAGAAAACATGTCTAGGTTATCTTATCATTCAATTATGTTGCATACCCATCACCCAAGTCAGATTGTCCTCCATCACCTTCTATCTAGTTTTCTTAGTGCCCGTCTCCCTCCCCCTCCCCTTTCCCTCCTCCCCCCCCCATAACCACCATACTCTTTTCCATGTCTCTTAGTCTCGTTTTTATGTCCCACCAATGTATGGAATCATGCAGTTCTTGTTTTCTTCTGATTTACTTATTTCACTCCGTATAATGTTATCAAGATCCCACCATTTTGCTGTAAATGATCCGATGTCATCATTTCTTATAGCTGAGTAGTATATCATAGTGTATATGTGCCACATCTTCTTTATCTATATATTTTTTTTACTGTGATTAAAACCTTTAAGCAAACTCTTGGCCAATACAACAAGAATCCATAAAAGAGTAGTGTCCTTAACATGTTCACCAAGTCCAAGTTGGCACCAACACCATTCCAAATCCCTGCGAATGCAACCCAACCCCAGTTCAGTCCCTAAGGAGCTATCACAAGGAGCAGGAGTCCAGGAAAAGTCCACATCCAGGAAAAGTCCGCATGGCACTGGAATTGTTGTCACAATTGTACACTTTTCAGCTCACGTTCAAGTCCCAATGTCCGCTGCTTCTAGCTGGTAATGATTCTGGAAAAGCCATCGGCAGCATGTGTGGATATGGAGCTTCTGCTCTCCTCTGCCTGGAGAGATGAGACCAGGGTGTATTTCCTGGAGCTCTGCGGCTGTGGTGTGGTAAAGAGAACCTTGGGATACACTAAGCTGGTTGGCAAAGGTAAATTCACAATAGATTTGGCAAAAGGGGGAGAGAGAGCTCCAAATTAGGAATAGGTCCCAGCCTGAAATATGAGTGGGGCATTGAGGTAGGAGGAATAAAGGAAACACTCTATATTGAACAAAGCAGCAGAAAATAGGACTATCAACACCCACAACAGAGATCTTAGAGGGAAGAATAAAAAACCTTATTATTCAGGCAAGACATAGTTAAATGGCCATTGTGCAAATGATATCAGTTTACCTGCTTCTTGGAATAAATACCCTAGGCTCATCCACAGTGGCCAAACTCTTTTGATTAAAGATGTTAGTCATAAGCCACTCAAATTCAAATGGAAGAAATATAGAACCCTATTTCTTGATTAGAGTAGATTATCAAAGAAATTTGTGGCCATAGATTAAAACCATCACAGTTCCTTTCTACAAGGTGGACATCTTTCCCACTAGAACCACATTCTTGCCTTCATGTCAGTGAAAAATCAGTTTTCCCCCAATGCAGGCTGTCTGTTCTTTAACTCCCGGAACCCAAGCAAGGCAGGTTGCAAGCAAGGCAGGTCTAGCCATGCAGAGCCTTTTACCTTTACTTTTTACCTAGATCCCAACAGACATTCAAGTATTAATCCATACAACACCCTAGAGGTTTAGAAAATATGTCAAGGCGAGTCCACAGTTTATCTTAGTGATCATGCTAGTCACTTGATACATGAAGTCAACCATATTTTTTTAGAGTCATTGGTTTAGAAGAACTTGGCACTATTAAAGGAAAGTATACATGCTAGAAACATTTTTCAAACTTTAATCGATCGAGAAAATGTATCATTTATTATACAAGAACTATGAAATGATTCCCAGAAAGGAATTTGCAGCAAGCAACCTTAAAATGCCAGCAAAGTAATGTAAAACACGTCCAAGATATATGACAAAATTCCTTCCTCGTGGGTTTCTAAACTCATGAATAATGTGAACATCAGTCATGTATGAATAAGTTTTAGTGTTGCTGCTTGCAGAAATGTTTGTATAAGAGAAACTGGTGTGGTTCCATCTTCCAGAGATTTGACTTTAGAGGATAGCACAGTGTTGATAGCTCATAAAGCAGAATGTTTCCACTGATGGCCATAGGCCTCTGGAGAACCTGTGAAAGGTTGCTGTTATCAGACAGCAGGCAGACTTGATCATCAGTCATCCTAACTCGGTGCATATCAGAAGGGCCATGCAAATCCCTGCATAACAGTTCCATCACAGCTCTGAGAGGACCTCAGTTGGGAGATCCAGTTGGCATAAATAAAGAAGTCAGTGGTTGTTGCCATTGTGAAGTAGATATATGTTATTTTTATTAACTTCAACCCTTTGAAAGCTAATGGACACCATTGTATCATGGTATGCAGTATTCAGGGCCATTAAAAATATTGCACCACAATATAAACCTGCCCGAGTCCCTTACTTCGTGTACATAATTTTGTTGCACAGACAGAGCAGGTAAGAAAGGAAACTTCTGTCTGCTGAAGGGAGTTATAAAACGCTACGAGAAGAATAACTGTTTAACAATCTTCTTCCTCTGGAAAACTCCAATCTGGAGAAATGTTGAGGTAGAGTGATTTAGATATAACGGATTGCATGGAAAAGAGAAGAGAAAGTACTCAATATTGAAAAAAATTAAGAATAAAAGAAAAATAATGCAATCAAAGAAAGATACAAATAGAAGAGGTCCTAATTCACAAAATTAAGGTTTGAGAACCAGGCAGAATCCAAAGGTCTTTTGCAAATCTATTTTGCCAATAACTTGGGGGTCATGCATAATATGGTGTGTTTCAACTGCATTTTCAGAGTACAGTAAGCAGAACGCATCTAACTATTGCATTTTCATGGTCCAAAGGGGCTTGCTTTAATGAATAGATATAAATGACTTCTACATTAACTTTCAGCAATTCCTTTATGAATAAAAGCTTACACGTTGCTTGATGCTGCTTCAAAGTATACATGTACTCTTAGGTTGTTTAGCCATTTCCCAAGTGGTCTACTTATATGCTATTGTTTTGCAGAACATATCTCTCCTTCACAGAACACTCAGAAGAAAAATTGGGTCATTTATCTTTCCAAATTATAATACATTATATATAAAAGGGGGGTCTTATAAATTGTTACATACAATTTTAGTCATTGTAAGTTAATGCATTATGACCATGAGCCTAGGATAGTTATGGAAGTTTAAGAGCCAATTTCTTATGAGTGTATTTAAACCAAGTAGTATATGTATATGCATTTATGCACTGTGGGTGGTATAGGAGGATATTTATTATGTTTAATATACTGTTCACAAAAATTAAGGGATACTTTATCACTACAAATAAAGTGATAAAATATCCCCTAATTTTTGTGAGCAGTATATATTAGCACCATATGTTAATCTTTTTTTAAAAAATGAGGACAAATTTTCATTCATCATAATGCTATTGAATTATTTTCTTTTCAGCTCAGATTTCATTTTACTTTTATTTTTCAAGTGACATCTATATAGGAATAGAGCAAGATAGTATAGTCGGTATAAATTTTTAATCACAAAATTCAAGTGCTCAAATAAGCAATTTCCTTTTATTTCTATAACTGAACTGAACTTTGATCTTATTTATGCATTTATGCTTGGAGGGTATTTGCTGTAACAAAAATCCCATAGATTGGGTGGCTTTTAAACAAGAAAAATATATTTCTCACAGTTCTGAGGCTGGAAAGCTGAGATGAGGGTGCAGGCGTAACTGAGTTCCTGTGACGACCCTCTTCTGGATTCCTAGCAGCAGACCTGTGCCTGTGCTCTCACGTGGGTGAAGGGGCAAGGGGACTCTCTGGGGCCTTTTTAGTGGGCTCTGACTTCATTCATGAAGACTCTGCCTTTATAATAATCATCTTCCAAAGGCCCCACCTCCAAATAATACCATGTTGGGGATTAAGATTTAACAGGTGAATTGAGGGGAGACACAAATGTTTAGTCAATGTCAGAGAAGAAAGTTACCCTTGCATAATCAAGGTAACATAGTCATTTCAAATTTAAAAACAGTCCTTTGCAGGAAACACATGAACAGGTATGCATTTTCTCCTCCTTGTTCCTTCTTCTCCCTGGGATGGCATAAAAATTCTGGCAGCAGGTGGTGTTGGGGGTGGGTATGTTTCATGTTATCACAGCAGAGATCTAGCTCCACTGACTACTGCTGAAATGGAGATTTCTGCACGTGATCCTTATACTAGAACTACTGCCTGCATCTGTGTTCCACTATGGTTTCCACTTTCCACATCACACAGTTTATTCTATTCTTGTCTTCTCTCTAGGTTTTTGCTTAGTGCTGCCACACCCTCAGTAAACACTGGATCATAAGGAGTCCATTTTTCTCTGTAGAAGAGCCCTTCAATTTAATTTTCTAATCAAATATTTCATTATCCAAGAGGGTGTTATTATTTATATTTTAAAAAAAGAAAAGAAAACCAAACCAACTATATCCAAAGTCTCTGGAAAATGCCTTAAGGGCAAACAGCAATAGAGAAACATTTATTGAAGAAATTGTACCGAGTCTCAGTAAAACATGACTATGGGGATTTGAGCCATGATATAATGCCTTATTGCTACCATCTCCCCACTCTACCAGCTCTCCAGTATGGAAACTCGACCATGAGTGTTCTAAAATTGGCAAGTAAATACTAAAAAGATGGGGTCTCCCTCTCTCTCCTACTTTCCAGTCTGGATATGATTTTAACCCGCAGGAAGAGCAGCTGTTAGGGTTTTAGGTCACAGACAAGCTTATTAGAACAGAAAGGAAAATAAAACCAAAATTAGCAGAAGGAAAGAGATAACAAGATCAAAACAGAAATAAACAAAATAGAGACTAGGAAAAAAACAATAAAAAAAGACCAATAAAAATAGGAGTTAATATTTAGGAAAAAGAAATGAAATTGACAAACCTCTACCTAGATCTACCAGGGAAAAAAAAGTATTAAAAAATATATTAAGAGAGGAATCATTACAACCTACACCACAGAAATACAAAGGATCATACTAAGACTACTATGAACAAATATACACCAAAAATTGTACAATGCTGAAGAAATAGAAATTTTTTTAGCAAATACTAAACCTACAAAAAATGTAAAATATGATCAAATCAATAATAAGTGAGAAGAATTGAATCAGTAACCAAAAATTTTCCAACAATAACATATGCCCAGGACCAGAGAGTATTACAACTGAATTCTAACCAAATATTAAAAGAAGAATTAATGTTAATATTTCTCAAACTTTCCCCAAAATTTTGAAGAGGTAAAAACACTCCCAAACACAGTTTCAAAAGGCCAGCATTATCATGATGCCAAGGGTCATGTAAGGACCACTAAAAGAAGAGAAAGCTACTGGTGAATATTACTGGTGAAAATAGATTGCAAAATTCTCAACAAAATACTGCAAACTGAATTCATCAGCACATTAAAGTAATCATGAATCAAGAACAAGTAGGATTTATCCCTAGGATGCAAGGATGGTTCCATATATGCAAGTCAAAATGTGTTACACCACATTGTAGAATAAAATATAGAAATTATATGATGAGCTGAATGTATGCAGAAAAAAATAATTCAATGAACTTACATATTCTTCCATGGTAAAGCTCTCAAACAAAGTGAGTATAGACTAAACATACTCAACATAATGAATACCAACAATGTGAGTATCCAGAGCTAACATCAATACTCAAAAAATACAAAGTTGAAAGCTCTCTCTCTGAGATCAGAAATAAGACAAGGGGGCTATTCTTACCATTTTTATTTAACTTAGTACTGAAAATTCAAGCCAGAGTAACCAGAAGAGAAAAGAAAGTCCTTCAACATTTTAAAATAATTAGTAAAATTCTATCTATATCTGATGATAGTAGTTTGTATATGGAAAATTATTAAAAACTCAACCAAAACCCTATTAGATCTAATTAATAAAGTCTGTAAAGTTGTATGAAAAAAAATCAACATTACAAAAATCAGTTATTTCTAAAATCTAAAAATAAACTATCAGAAAAAGAAATCAAGAAAATATTCTCATTTATAATAGCATCAAGGACAATAAAATAATTAGTAATAAATTTAATCAAGGAAGTAGAAGATCTCTATCCAAACTAAGATATTGATAAAAGAATTAAAGAAGACACAATAAATGAAAATATCCCATATGCATGGATCAAGAGTTAAAATTCTTAAAATGTCCACACTACTTAAAGGCATCTAAAGATTCAATACAATCTCTATAAAAATTCCAATGGCACTTTTCACAAATATCAATAGAACAATTATTGATGAGGATATAATTAAATACCACCCTTCATGCATCTTCCTGATGGTAAATAAAAATGTGTAGCTGCTTTGAAAATAGTTTAGTAAATTTTCAAATGTTAAACGTAGGATTAACATATGACTTAGAAACTATATTCCTATGTACTCTGCTCACAAAAATTAGAGGATCAGGGAACATGCAGATACTCCAGTACTTTCAGCCTTTTGTAGAGTGCATCACCAATGAAATAAAAGTTGGGTTTGCATCTCATTTGCATAATTGAACAACTTTCTTTGACTTGTCGTTTGCTTTTCTGATGTTCTTGTTTAATTTTTTTTCTTGTTTAATTTTTAAAAAATCAAATGCTTCTTTTTTTAATTGCTTCATATTCATTTGAAATACCCTTAATTTTTTGTGAGCAGTATATATACCAAGAGAAATGAAAAACATAAATCCATGCAAAAATTTGTACATAAATGTTCATAAGCAACACTCCAAGTGTTGC